>NC_071516.1:22406575-22706575 GCF_027887155.1 Malaclemys terrapin pileata | reverse complement strand
GTGTCATAAGGAGGAGGGAGAGAACTTGTTCACCTTAGCCTCTAAGGATAGAACCAGAAACAATGGGTTTAAACTGCAGCAAGGGAGGTCTAGATTGGACATTAGGAAAAAGTTCCTAACTGTCAGGGTGGTTAAACACTGGAACAAATTGCCTAGGGAGGTTGTGGAATCTCCGTCTCTGGAGATATTTAAGAGTAGGTTAGATAAATGTCTATTAGGGATGGTCTAGGCAGTATTTGGTCCTGCCATGCGGGCAGGGGACTGGACTCGATGACCTCTCGAGGTCCCTTCCAGTCCTAGAATCTATGAATCTATGAATCTATGATGCTCGTGTCTTCAGGAACTCTGGTCTGTTTCAAAAGCTGGAGGAAGGGACTTTCTTCCCGGACCAGAAAATAACCGTTGGGGATGTTGAAATGCCTATCGTTATCCTTGGGGACCCAGCCTACCCCTTAATGCCATGGCTCATGAAGCCGTATACAGGCAGCCTGGACAGTAGTCAGGACCTGTTCAACTATAGGCTGAGCAAGTGCCGAATGGTGGTGGAATGTGCATTTGGACGTTTAAAAGCACGCTGGCGCAGTTTACTGACTCAGATAGACCTCAGCGAAGCCAATATTCCAATTGTTATTGCTGCTTGCTGTGTGCTCCACAATACCTGTGAGAGTAAAGGGGAGACATTTATGGCGGGGTGGAAGGTTGAGGCAAATCGCCTGGCCGCTGATTACGCGCAGCCAGACACTAGGGCGGTTAGAAGAGTACAGCAGGGTGCGGTGCGCATCAGAGAAGCTTTGAAAACCAGTTTTGTGACTGGCCAGGCTATGGTGTGAAACTTCTGTTTGTTTCTCTTTGATGAACCCTCCGCCACCCTCCCCGCTCCGGTTCACTCTACTTCCCTGTAAACTAACCACCCTCCCCTTCCCCCTTTGAGCACTGCTTGCAGAGGCAATAAAGTCATTGTTACTTCACATTCATGCATTCTTTATTAATTCCTCACACAACTAGGGGGATAATTGCCAAGGTAGCCCAGGAGGGGTGGGGGAGGAGGGAAGGAAAAGGACACACTGCAGTTTAAAACTTTAAAACTTTAACACTTATTGAAGGCCAGCCTTCTGATGCTCGGGCATTCATTTGGGGTGGAGTGACTGGGTGGCTGGAGGCCCCCCCACTGCGTTCTTGGGCGTCTGGGTGAGGAGGCTATGGAACTTGGGGAGGAGGGCTATTGGTTACACAGGGGCTGTAGTGGCGGTCTCTGCTCCTGCTGCCTTTCCTGCAGCTCAACCATACGCTGGAGCATATCAGTTTGATGCTCCAGCAGCCGGAGCATCGACTCTTGCCTTCTGTCAGCAAGCTGACGCCCCCTATCCTCTTCAGCCAGCCACTTGCTTTCTTCAGCCCGCGATTCAGTCACCTCTCCTCTTGTTCATATTGTGCTTTTTTGCACTCTGACATTGACTGCCTCCACGCATTCTACTGTGCTCTGTCAGCGTGGGAGGACATCTGGAGCTCCGAGAACATATCATCCCGAGTCGCTGTTTTCTCCTTCTAATCTTCACTAGCCTCTGTGAAGGAGAAACATTTGCAGCTGGTGGAGGAGAAGGGAGAGGTGGTTAAAAAAGACACATTTTAGAGAACAATGGGTACACTCTTTCACGTTAAATTTTGCTGTTCACATTACACAGCACATGTGCTTTTGTTACAAGGTCGCATTTTTCTTCTTATATTGAGGGCCTGCCGGTTTGATGTGAGAGATCAATCACGCAGTGCCAGGCAACAGATTTCGGCTTGCAGGCAGCCATGGTAAGCCACAGTCTTTTGGCTTTTTTAACCTTCTTAACATGTGGGAATGGTTTCAAACAGTAGCGCCCTCATTTCCCATACCAAGCACCTGTTGGGTTGGCCATTTAAAATGAGTTTGCAATGTAAAAGGAGGGGCTGCGGTTTCCGGGTTAACATGCAGCACAAACCCAACTACCCCCCCACACACACACCTAATTCTCTGGGATGATCACTTCCTCCCTTCCCCCCACCGTGTGGCTAACAGCGGGGAACATTTGTGTTCAGCTGAGCAGGAACGGGCATCTCTGAATGTCCCCTTAATAAAATCACCCCATTTCAACCAGGTGATCTTAAATGATATCACTCTCCTGAGGATAACAAAGAGCGATAAGGAATGGATGTTGTCTGCATGCCAGCAAACACCGGGACCATACGCTGCCGTGCTTTATTATGCAATGATTCCAGACTATATGCTACTGGCCTGGCGTGGTAAAGTGTCCTACCATGGCGGACGGGATAAGGCAGCCCTCCCCAGAAACCTTTTGCAAAGGCTTTGGGAGTACATGAAGGAGAGATTTCTGGAGATGTCCCTGGAGAATTTCCGCTCCATCCCCATACACGCTAACAGACTTTTCCAGTAGCTGTACTGGCCGCGATTGCCAAGGCAAATTAATCATTAATCATTAAACACACTTGCTTTTAAACCATGTGTAATATTTACAAAGGTACACTCACGAGTGGTCCCTTGTGTGCCCTCAGGGTCTGGGAGCACTCCTTGGGTGAGTTCGGGGGTTACTAGTTCCAGGTCCAGGGTGATAAACATATCCTGGCTATTGGGGAAACTGGTTTCTCCGCTTCCTTGCTGTGAGCTATCTTCATTGTCTTCATCAACATCTTCCTCGTACCCCGAACCCGCTCCCCTGTTGCATGATTCTCCATTGATGGAGTCAAAGCACACGGTTGGGGTAGTGCTGGCTGCACCCTCTAGCATGGCATGCAGCTCCGCGTAGAAGCGGCATGTTTGCGGCTCTGCCCCGGACCTTCCGTTTGCCTCTCTGGCTTTGTGGTAGGCTTGCCTTAGCTACTTAATTTTCACGTGGCACTGCTGTGCGTCCCTGTTATGGCCTCTGTCCTTCATGGCCTTTGAGACTTTTTCTAATATTTTGCCATTTCGTTTACTGCTACGGAGTTCAGCTAGCACTGATTCATCTCCCCATATGGCGAGCAGATCCCGTACCTCCTGTTCTGTCCATGCTGGAGCTCTTTTGCGATCCTGGGACTCCATCATGGTTACCAGTGCTGATGAGCTCAGCGTGGTCACCTGTGCTCTCCATGCTGGGCAAACAGGAAATGAAATTCAAAAGTTTGCGGGGCTTTTCCTGTCTACCTGGTCAGTGCATCTGAGTTGAGAGTGCTGTCCAGAGCGGTCACAATGAAGCACTGTGGGATAGCTCCCAGAGGCCAATAACGTCGAATTCCGTCCACACTACCCCAAATCCGACCCGCAAAGGCCGATTTTAGCGCTAATCCTCTCATCGGAGGTGGAGTAAAGAAACCGGTTTAAAGGGCCCTTTAAGTCGAAAAAAAGGGCTTTGTCGTGTGGATGTGTCCAGGCTTAATTCGATTTAACGCTGCTAAATTCGACCTAAACTCGTAGTGTAGACCAGGCCGTAGACAAAAAAGGGGTATTAGTAACAGATTGTTGTAATAAGCCATAAATCCAGCGTCTTTATTGATTTTCAGTGACTAGCAAGATTATGAATTTAAGCTCCCACGTTCATCTGTTGAAGATGTTGTGCAGGTTTCCTTTGAGGACAAGGACTAAGAAATCAGATATGGAGTGGTCATTTTGTGAAAAGTGTTTCACACCCATGGGTGATAGGCTGTTTTAATCTTTTGTCATTTTTTGTGGGCGAGTTCATTCAAGAGCGTAATGATTGTCTGGTCTCACTCACATAGTTCTAATTGGGGCATTTAGTGCTGTGGATGAGATACACCACATGTTGTGATAGGGATGTGTAGGACCCATGGATCTTGAAAGGTGTGTTGTGGCAATGGAGATATGTCTGCAGGTTTTCCATCTGTTGTTACGGCAGGATTTGGTGCACTAGCATTACCTTCCTGCACACCGTGATAAACTTCAGCAATGGAACCCTACAGACAGTTATATACAAGAAACCCAAAGATCACCACACTTATTTGCAGAGCTCCATTAAACATCCCAAACACATTAAGAAATCTGTTATCTACAGCCAGGCACTCAGATACCACAGAATATGCTTTGAGGAGAAAGTCCAGGATACATATCTTAATACATTTAAAACCACCTTCACCAAACAAGGACACTCCACCAGAGAAGTAGATCGCATCATGGAATAGGCCACCCAAATATCTTGAGAGAACCTGCTTCAATATGGGGAGGTGGGGAAGATACCTCCAACCACACATCCCTAGATGTCACCTATCTCTTCATTCTAGAACCCATACAGGGTGTCATTAAACAATCCCATACTCAATGGGGACCTCATCCTGAAAGAAACCTTTCTCGAACCTTCTCTTCTAGCCTTCAGCCTACTGACCTCTCCAAGCTATCATCAGAAGCACGCTCCCAATAGATCAAGACCCACCAACTCGAAGCGGCACCAGATTGTGCCAAAGCAACAGATGCAAAACCTGCAAACATATCTTCATTGATACAATGATCAATATCCCCCACAACACACCTTTCAGTATCTATGCATCTTACACATGCCTATTACAACATGTGGTGTACCTCATCCAGAGCTGAAAATGCCCCAATAACCACTATGTCAGTGAAACCTGACAATCACTATGCTCTTGAATGAATGGGCCCAGAAAAACAATAAAAAACGAAAACACCATATCACTGACGGGTGAACACTTTTCACAAAACGATCACTTCATATTTGACCTCTCAGTCCTTGTTCTCAAAAGAAACCCGCACAACACCTTCAACAGACAAACCTGGGAGCTAAAAATTCATAACTTTTGTTAGACCATAAAAATCATGGCCTTTATTAAGACACTGGATTTATGGTTCATTACAACAATCTATATCCCTCTAATCCTTTTTTGTCCTATGATTTCAGAGGTGTTAACTGCCCATTTCACCTTGAATGGTCACTTACAACATGTTATCTCCTTATGCTAAACAATCTTTTCCACCTGGTATTTAGTACCTTAGTACCTTTCCCAGATCTGAAAAAAAAAAAAAAAAAAAAGAAAAGAAATCTCTGTATGTGCTCAAAAGGTTCTCTCTTTCACCAACAGAAATGGGTCCAATACAAGAGATGTCCTCATTCACCTTGTCTCTCTAATATCCTGGGACCACCACAGCTACAACACTGCAAATTGGCTACCAAAAACCAGTTTTACTGTTATAAACATTAAAGAACCCTACTACATTTTCCTGAAAAGTCTTCCCTGGCTTGTTACCAGATATAAACTTCCAGGTGTTTGTGGAACTGCCTGAGGCAAAGTGTGAAGATAAAGTTAACAAAGCAATTGTCAGGTGCACTAATGAACAAGATTGAAGGGAAATTCACAGTGATAACTGCTGCAATCTAAAGGTTACACAATGAATTGTGCTTGCACATGTTAAGGATGTTCGCTGTCCATCCTATGAATGGACAGCTGCATGTGGGCACTTCATTGGGTAGTTAATGGGACAGACTGCACACCAATCAGAACACAGGATACACCTGTGCTCTCTGAGGTCTCCAGACTAATGAGGTGACAATGGGGTGTGATAACTCACCCCTCTGTGCTGGATTATATAGAGTCACTGCAGACCATTAACACTTTGTAAAAATCCTATAAGGTTTAGATTCAATGAACCTGAAAAGCGTTTAAAGGGCTGAAGCTCACCCTGTGAGTTCAGGAGTGTCGCTGGGGTGGCAAAGCTAAGGAATTATCTACACTGGAGTTTTTCTGAGCCCCCTTGGAAGCTATGTCTACAGTACCACTTATGTTAGTATAATGTATGTCGCTCAGGTGTGAATAAGCCACCCCCTGAGCGACGTAAGTTACACCAACTTAAGTGCCGGTGTGGACCGCAATATGTCAGTGGGAGAGCTTCTCCTGCCGACATAGCTACTGCCGCTCATTGGGGGTGGATTAATTAAGTTGACAGGAGAGCTCTCTCCTGGCGGCTTAGAGCGGCTACACTAGAGGGCTTACAGTGGCGAGGCTGGATCAGTGCAGCTGTGCCACTGTAAGCTCTCTAGTGTAGCCATAGTCTCAGATTGAGGTAAGCTGCATTGGTACAAATTGTTTTTATGCACCAGTGCAGTGTGTCTGCATGCAGAGTTTACACCAGGGCAGTGCATCTGCATGCAGAGTTTACATCAGGGCAGCTACAGTGGTGTAATTACACTGGTGGGGGAGTGGTGGGAAACAATCTTCCATAGTAGACAAGACCAAAGCCAGAAAGGGGGAATACTGGGCTAGTGCCAGTAGCATTTTGTACTAACTGACCACAATTATGCACTGGCTCACCTAATATTTTATGAGTGAAGGGTCAACCAGTGGGTGTGGAGAATCTCCCTATCCTCATATAGAGCCTGATCCTGGAAAGACTCCGTGTCTTAGTGTAGTTCTGAACTTCAGTTTTAGTTTCATTAAAGTCCTGACTCAGCAAAGTACGTAAGTATGCCATTTACTTTTAATTAAACCATCCCTTTTCGGGAGCACACTTAAACGCAGGCTTAAATTCCTTTGATGTCAAGGGACTTAAGCACGTGCTTAAATGCTTTCCTGAATCAGGCACTCAGTGGAAGGATGAAGGATGGAACACAATGCCCAAGCCCCCCTCCCTCCTTTTTTAGCCCATCCACATTTTTAGCAGAAAACAGTAAAATATATAGGAATCACCTAACGGATTCCAGGTTACTGCACAATGGTCTGGCTTTCTCTCCCATATAGTGGTTATACAAAATGTTCTGTTGCTTTGTGAGCTGAGACAGAGTCTGTTTTGATGTAGCATCTATACGCTGGAGGGGGAGGAGGGAAGGCACTGGCATGGTGCCAACTGCTCTGGAGTTTTTTCTGATGATAAATGGTTCACAAGGAGTCAGCATGACCCGCCAAGTAAACCCAAGTGCTCTCAAAGATCCGTGGGCTTCAGATCCTGCTGACAGACAAGCACTCCTTATCAGCTTCTCTGTTTAAACATACATTCAGAGTGCGGGCACATAGACTGTCTGCTACAGTCAGAGACCAGGGGATGCCAGTAAAGTGCAATGGATTGGCAGATAATGTCCAGCCAGCTGAGGTCAAAGCCTGATTTCTGAAACTTTCTTCTGTTCCTTTGACCTCTGTAGAAACCTCACATCTCTTGATAGCAATGAGCTCAGAGCAGAGCAAGTGCCCTTAGCTGTGGCTTTTGGCAGATCAGTTATGGCATTATGAATAATACAATCAGATTTTGTCAACTCAGTGAATTTAAACTCCAATATTTGACTGATATAGGGGAGGATCTGAAGCCTCCTGAGATATACCAACCAGTTTTTGCAGAAGCTGGTTGTTGGGGCTCAGCTTTAGAAAGAACATCTTTCTGTTAGTTTTCTTTTAGTGAATTCAGTGCAGGTGGAGGATTCTGGAAGGATGGCCTTGAAACCTGAAGTCCCCTATTTCACCTCTGAATAGGTGAAGCAGCAGTACAACCTGACCCATCACTCATCCCATCCAGTTTCACTCTTGTTCTAGTGGGGCCATGTTTAGAGGTAATAAATTAGTTCAATCTCCATGGCCCATTCAGTTGTTGGCTTTTCTGCTGGGGATGGCGGCAAGTGTGCAAATTGTGGCACAGACACCTGTTCACTCGGAACCTGACCGAGAGCTCCATTTCACCGCATTCACCGAATAGCTGGAGGAATGATGCTTGACCACTGCCTACTGGTGATGAAATATTTACAGTCTGAAGATTTATTCCCTGACTCATCCAGTGTGCTAGCACTTCTACCAGGACTAAAGCAGCACTTTAAAACAGTGCCCTCCTAATCCACAGATATGGAGAACAGAAATCATTAGTCACTGCAGAACTGGGGTCATCTTTGTGTAGCATTTTTCATGCAAAACTCTAGAGTGGGTTGAACATTTTTTCAACAAACACTCCTTCTCACCCCCTCTCCCCCCCCAAAAACCCTTCCCCCCCAATTAACCTGTTGAATTTTAAAGAATCTTTTAATTTGTTTTGGAAATTTTTGGTGATAGTTTTATCAAAATGCTCATCAAAACCTTCATCAAAAACATTCTCGAAACTGCTATTGAAATAATGTTAAATGAAAAATGTTGATAATGATTTCAGTAAGAATGACATTAAATGGGCTTTGTTTTTGTTTTGTTTTTTATTTTCCACTGGCTTGGCAAAACACAGTTCAAAATTCTTCATAAAATGAATATAGTTAGAGTTTGCATACTATAGTTATTCAGCTAGTTTCTATGATACAGTTAATGAACTAAACAAAACATTTTATTTTATTTGTATTGTAGTAGTAGCTACTTACTCATGTCATGGATCAGAACCTCATTGCACTGGGTGCTGTACAATAACCCCTTCCTCCCCAATTATAATGACTGAGTGATTGAGAAAGTAAGGTGTGGATCAGGGAGAAAGTTCATTTTCAGATGAGAGTTGGAAAAAGGATTATCAGAATCTTAGCTCTTCCTCTGCCTTGGGCTTGGGCAAATTGCTTCAGCACTCTTCCTCATCAAATCCCCCATCTTTGAGATGGGGGAATAGTTGCCTATGTTAAAAGGGTTGTGTGAAGTTTAATTAGTTGCAGGAAATGTGCAAATGGAAAGTGCCATATTATTGCAAAGTATGATTAATAATAATGATTATGATCAGAGCTGGTGAGGTAGATAGGTACAGGGAAATTGTTCCATAGGGCAAGAGCTGCAAAGCAGAAAGCTCTTACAGCAACAGTGCTGAGCTTGGCCTGGTCTACACTACAAAGTTAGGTCAGCTTAGCTATATCACTGTGCAACGTAGTCAAGCTGACCTAAGTCCTAGTGTAGACACTGCTAGGTCAATGGAAATAGTCTATGGAAGTAGAGCTAAGTGAGTGGAGGGAGCAGGCTGGTGAAGAGAGATTGAAGGCCTGATCACAAATTCAGTTGCACCACTGTATGTCATATGTAATTCAAATGAAGCCCATTGAGTTGGTGGGGCAATGCTGTGTGGTAGACAGGACCCAGGAATGGGAGTCATCTGCTGGGGTTCTATGCTTGGCTCTACTGCTGTATGAACTTAGGCATGTCACTTCACCTCCCATTTGGTGCATCTCTAAAATGAAGATGCTGATGAGATATCTCATATGGGTGAAAATAAGTATCTTTAATATTATACAATTAGATGGGAATCAGGTGCTGAGACAGTGTCCACGAGGTAGGCTTCACCAGTCCAGAGAAGGATTCAAAACTAAGGCGGCTAATTAGCTTTGCAGGTGAAGGTTCTCTTGTTCGCTCAGGTTCTCTTGTTAATTCTTTTGTTCACTCCAACATCTGACATGCATATTTGATGTTGTGAATGGGGATCCATGCACGAGTAAAAAGTGTCAGTGCTAAGACCCACCCCTACGACATGCAGGCCCTAAAACAAGGTTTGTAATAGATCATTCAGAGATTTTTCCCTTTTGCACAGCTTCTTCTTCCAACTGCCATTTATGCACTTGCAATGGCTTCCCCCAGTTTCTACCATTCCAAGAAAAACAATTCTTCTCTCAAAACCAAAGTGCCTGGGTGCAGATGCAGATGGTTTCTGAATTTTTCACTTTTTTCTTTCCCATCCTGTGTTTGCGCTTTAAGAAATTGACGTTGAGAGAGGGGGGAAAAAACAGGCAAACAAAAGTTGACTTTTGTTAAACGACTGACACTTGGCAGTAGTGTGGAGGTCACAGTGCTCAGTCAGTGTCAGCCTCCATTCCCCAGAGTTGTATCCTGTAATGTATTTATTTATCATTACAGACGGCCAAATTTTTTTTCCCCCTTTCAGTTTGTTCTGTCCAAGGCCGCAGGGTTCCGACAGAGATCAACAGTGTTCCTGCAGTGATGAAGCAGCTCGTCAAAAGCTGAATTAGATGTTAAATCTTTCCAATGTTGGGGAGGAGGTAGAGGGAGGGGAATCGCATTGTGCTAAGAATTTATCATGTGTTGTTTCCTGTGAGATAATGTATAGAAGATTTGTTATGGTGCAAGTTTCAAACTGCTGTTTCAGGGCTATAGTGTCTGCTAAGCTTATGATGTATTTGATCCTTTCCAAAAGGCTTCCCTCCCCCTCTACCTTTGGTTAACTTGTGTGTCTTAGATCTGGGTGGGTATTTAAAATACTCCACTTAGCTGGATATTGAAGGTGGCTCCAAAGTACGCTTGGGTAAATGGATAAATAGGCCTGGGAGGTGTAAGGTTCAAAGGGACTAGGATATCTTATTGGGAGTGGTGAAACCTGGTTTCCATCCCCAGCTTTTGCCTTTAAATCCCTTGGACAAGTCATTTTGTATACATTCACAGAGGGACTTAGGCATTGTGATGCTCGTCATTGCAATGCCTAACTTCTAGGTGCCTAGAAGACCACTGGGATTCACAAAGCCTGAATTAGGGATCCAGGCATCCTAAGCAATGAATGGAGGGAGAAAGTTGCTTAAAAATGGGATTCACAGAAGCCAGCAGACTGAGATGCCTAAGCTAGCCAATGGGAGATGCCAAGATGAATCTGGATGCCAGGCAGTGTGGGTACTCAGAGGCAGAAATTTAGAGTCAAGGAAGCTTTTACTGCAAACATTTAGATGCTGAGTGAATTTAGCTGCCTACAGGGTTAGGTGGCAGTTGAGCAGGGATTTTGTGAATATCTCGTGCCTAAATGGTGCCTAAATCTGGGTCTTAGGCTGCTAAAGTGGCAGTTAAGTGCCTAAGTCCCCGTGTGAATCTAGCTCCTAGGCTCAAAGGAAGTGACTGATTTTGGTGCCGAACTTGAAACACCTATGGTCTGCTATTCAGAGCTGCTGAGTACTCACAATACCAGCTTAAATTAATGGGGACTGCAGATGCTAAACACCATTGAAAATCAAGCTCAAGATGTATTAAGGTGGCCATCCATTTGTTAAGGCATTTGGAATCAGTGCCCACTTTGGAAAATGGGGAAATAAAATGCCCCCTGCCTCAGTTTTCCCATCTGTAAAACGTTAGTAATGGAACTCTCCTGCCTGTCTGTCTTTTCACCAAACTTATTAATTTTCTCACTCCCCAGAAATAAATCCAGATGTGTTTCACATTCATTTGATTGTCTTTACTAGCTAGTGCTTGATGGTCATCAAACTGGGGTCAATGGATCACAGCTGGGCTTCAGACCCCTTCTTGTTTAACCTGCAGAATGTGTTATTTTGCAATCCAAACAGCAGGTGGGGTTGGGAGTTCAGAAGGGAGATGGGTACATGAGAAGATCTCAATCTCTTTCTCTCTCTCTCTCTCTCTCCCTCTCTGTCATTCAGTCATCTACAGGACACACTAGCTGGTGTTTTGGGCTGAATTACTTTTCCCTAATTCCTCAATAAAAAGCCAGGTGTGAGAACAGATCAACTGGTAATCCTGACATTTATTTGCACTGTGTTATCTCAGTACTGTATCTGGGTCAGGATTTTTCTGGTCTGCTTGAAATGGGCAAAATGTCCACAGATCTGAAGTGTCACCACTGACATTATGAGTGCCTCAGTTATCAGGCAGGCAGGAAGTTTATTGATCAATCAGGTTAAGCAGCATGTGCAAACCTGCCACTCTTGACTGCCCAAAATGCAGTGACCCAAAGATTGGAACTGTTTGCGTTTGTGGCAGGCCCCCACTGCAAAGAGAAACTACCCTTCCTGCAGCAGGCTGGGGTTTCTGTGGTCTCTAAAGTACATGTCTGTCTATCTTAATTCTGATCTACACTATAGAGTTAGGTCGACACAAGGCAGTTTATGTCAACCTAACTATGGAAGTGTCTACACTTAAATTTTGCTCCCACCAACATAACTGCTTCGGTGACTTAAAAACTTAAAAACTTCACCTCCATGAGCGCCGTAGAGCCAAGTAGTTAGGTCAACACAGTGTCAGTGTAGACACTGCGTCGTTTACGTTGACTGCTGGCTTTCAGGAGCTGTCCCACGATGCCCCACACTGAGGGTACAGTTGATAGAAGAGCTCCTGATGAGGACATGCACCTATGACACAAGGAACAAAGTGTAGAGACACACGTGTAATGTAATGACTGCGGCGGCTGTATACTGAGGTAAGCTAGGTCAACTTAATTTTGTAGTATAGACATGTCTTTATTTGGCCCCTATTACCATGGTATCTAGGTGCTTCACAGTCTTCACTGTATTTATCCTCACTGCATGCCTGTGAGGCAGGGCAGTACTATTATCCCCATTTTACAGATGGGAAACTAAGGCACAGAGAGATCAAGTGACAGAGACCCAAAGAGAGATGAAGTGGCAGAACAGGGAATTGAACAGCTGTCTAGAATCCCAGGCTAGCACTCTGACCACTTATCTATCCTTCCACTCCACATGCTATATGTTTGCTGATTATGCAAAGTCTGGAGGCGTTAGGGATGGTTGCACCTTGTGAAAAGGGAACATTCTCCTGTTTGGTGCACTCTACCTCTACATGTCATCTTCAGTGTGAAATGAACATAATGTGACACTACGCCAGGTTTCTTGGGATTATATGTTAGCCTTCCGTGAGCATGCTTGAGATCATGTGTTAGCTCTAAAAAATGGTGGGAAATGGGCAGGGCCGGCTCTAGGATTTTTGCCGCCCAAAGCAAAAACAATTTTGGCCGCCCCCCCCATTCTTTAATTATCCCACCCCCGGCCCTGCCTCAACTCCGCCCCTTCCCCAAATCCCCAGCCCTGCCTCCTCCCCCCAGGCTCTCAAGCCTAGGAAGGAGGGAGGGGGAGAAGCGGCGCCCGCGCCGCGGCCACTTGGAGTCTCCCCCCCTCCCAGGTTTGAGAGCCTGGGAGGGAGGGGGAGACCCCGAGCCGTCGCGGCGCACGAAACAGCTGATTCGCGCGCTGCTGCTCCCCCTCCCTCCCAGACTTGAGAGCCTGGGAGGGAGGGCGAGTAGCAGCGCGCGAATCAGCTGTTTCGCGCACCGTGGCAACAGCAGCGGAGGTGAGCTAGGGCGGCTGGGGCACATTTTTAGGGGCGGCATTCTGGCGCCGGCCCTGCCGCCCCTAAAAATGTGCCGCCCCAAGCACCAGCTTGTTTTGCTGGTGCCTAGAGCCGGCCCTGGAAATGTGAGAATGAACATAATACAGTGATTTTACAGCTTTTTAGAGAAGCCCCCTATTTCAGTCCATAGACTACCCCCACAACAACAGCATATTTAATTCAAGCCTGTTGAGAAGGGAGATTCACATGAGCTTTGCATGATTCCTAACTTGTGCCATGATTCCTGGTTCTGGATCCAATTCTTCAGCTTGGGCTATGGGAAGTCTGTAATCATATTGTTGTCAATAACCTCCCTCCCCCTATCCCGGCACCATTGATCATACAGAGTAGCCCATTTAAGACTGTTCAAGAAATGGATTTGTCACAATGATGCACCTCCAGTTCACAAAAAGACAAGAAATCCAATAGAAAAGTGACATGATAAAGGATTAGCCATGTTAAACAAAGACATTTTCTGTGTATCGCACCAAGATCTGCTGTATTTCATAACACAAGAGAGCATGCTTCCTCAGAATCCCAGGGAAGAACCAACTTGTTTAAAAGAATAACATTTTGGTGCAACAGGGTAGGCAACCTATGGCATGCGTGCCAAAGGCGGCACAAAAGCTGATTTTCAGGGGCATTCACACTGCCCGGGTCCTGGCCACTGGTCCGAGGGGCTCTGCATTTTAATTTAATTTTAAATGAAGCTTCTTAAACATTTTAAAAACCTTATTTACTTTACATACAACAATAGTTTAGTTATATATTATAGACCTAGAGAAAGAGACCTTCTAAAAATGTTAAAATGTATTATTGGCATATGAAACCCTAAATTAGAGTGAATAAATGAAGACTCGACACACCACTTCTGAAAGGTTGCCAACCCCTGATCTATAACTAAAATTTAATGGCAGCATGATCATTTGAACCAACCTTCTTTGAGACTTCCTATTGCAACAATGAAGCTGTCAATGGCCTTGATGTACTTTTAATTGTCAGAAGAAGAGTGAGATGTAACTTCAACTGGGAGGTGCCTGTTGATAAATCTGCCCCTTTAAAATGCTGAGTTGCCCCCAAGAAAGGAATCTTGTCAGGTTGCTTTTTATAATTGGCACGAGACTGTAAACAGAAGTATGTTTGTGTGTTCTGTAGATGGGTGTAATTGATTCCTCTCTTTAACCAACTCCATGCTGGGTGCTGCAGAGAGAGACACACATAGACAGACAGGCAGTTATCCCTCTTTTAACTTCCCTTACGCTGCTGGAATCACAGTGGTGCAATGTGATGTGTTTCAGCTGCCAATCTGACACACACTCACCGGAGCCTTCAGAGATACAGGGCAAGGTGAGTGTGATTGGAATCATAGCTCTTTCTTGACCTGTCTGCTACTGGAGAAACCCCAGTGAAAATATTTAAGTGGAAAACACTCCTTGTGTTCTCAGCTTCTGATGAAAGAAATGAACATGGTGTTACATGAGGTGTGGGGCACACAAATTCACATACTGGTTTTGGAAGAAGGAACCTACGTATCATACAATGAGAGTCTTCGGCAATGCCTTAAACAGAGGGCTCCTCTTCTCAATATTTCAGGAGCAAAGAGCTGATCTTCAAGTTTACGTAATTGTCATGCTGTCTGGAGTGGCTCACAACCGTGACTGAGGGCCTACCTCAGGGCAGACTATCAAAAATAGGGCAGACATCCCAAACTAGTGGTGTGGTCTGCAATAAGATTTCACCAAGCCAGTAACAAATGTGAACACCTGGATCGCTGGAACAGTCGTACTATGGAGTCACACAAAGCCCCCTTAGACTCTCCAGTCTATCTTGCCACCCAAACTGGACTTAGTGATAAATTGTGACTTATACCAAAAATGCATTCAGGTTGCTTCCAGTCCCAAGAGACCAGTTATTTAGCACAGATCAATTGGTACCCTTGATTTTACATCAGACCCATGTAGCCAATCCTGTAATAAACTATCTAAAGGTTCATTAATTAGGAAAAAGGAATAAGAGTTATTTACAGGTTAAAGCAAGTGAACATGTACATTCAAATGAGTTACCATCTCAAGCCTAAGAGTGACAGAGTTGTAGTGAGCTGTCAATTCAAAGCGTCTTTCAGGGCAGACCCAGAAGGCAGCCTCTGGGGATCTCTGGCTTCAGTTTAGTATCTCAAGCCCTTCAGAGTTCAAATAGCCAAAATGATGGAACATTTTCCTTTGGTTTTGTTTTTATTTCCTTCATTCAGCTTCCAAGCCCACAGGAGAAGCTTCCTTGTAGGTAGCATTTCCCAGGTGCGATAGGGCTGTTAACCAATCTTTTTTATTGGGATAATCCTTGATGGCCCATCTGATTTTGATAGTTCTTCTGGGTGGAAGGAGGAGGGGATGATAATCCTCGTGCCTGAGTTCGCAGCAAACATTTTCAAAGTTATAAAGCAAAACTTACAAGATTTCTTATAGCATGGAATGCAGACATTACAAGTGTGATTAATGCATGCAGCAACTTACAAGCATTTCATAGTCTAAACACTAAATACATTCTTATAAGCTTGATACCTATTTTGAGCAAAACTAACATACAGGTGACATAATGTGGGCTCCAACTTCGAGGTTGTCAGTTCTTAGCTAATGCCTGCAGCCTGGGCAAGAGCTGGGATCTGGCCTGCCAGCGTCACACATGTGTATTTTGAAAGGATTGTTCTGTAGCAGAATTGAGCTTTGTCTCTAAGGGTACGTCTTCACTACCCGCCGTATCGGCGGGTAGCAATCGATCCCCGAACGCGCTCACCGTCGACTCCGGAACTCCAGTAGAGTGAGCGGCGGTAGCGCAGTCGACGGGGGAGCCATGGCCATCGATCCCGCGCCGTCTGGACCCCAGGTAATTCGATCTAAGATACTTCGACTATAGCATAGCTGCATAGCTGAAGTTGCGTATCTTAGATCGATTCCCCCCCACCCCAGTGTAGACCAGCCCTAAGAGTCTAGGTCATTCTGATTATAAACATGTCTTCTTTCCTTGTGGCTTTCACTTAAAAAACAAACTAAATGGGGAATGGATGTCTCAGAACAACTGTAAAGGGTCCCACCATGGCACCACCAGGGGCTGCAGCAGCATGACAAGAGCTGGACTTGGGTCCTGATCACAGATAGCTGAGGTGGGAGGGGATGCTGATGGTATGGGATTGTTGTTTTGTTGCCTTTGAAGTGGATGGGCCCCTAGCCTTTTCTCTCTCTCTCTCTTCTCCTCCTTCCTGTCTGGAGTGAAAGTCTCATGGGATTAGGGCAAATTAAAGTTTAGATCCTTTTTACACCCCTACTTTCTGAGCGTAGTAGCAAGGGGTTGGACTGAGTAGGGTGGGACTCTCACTAACGTATGAGAGTGAGAAACTCATCCTTGGGGGTGGAACACATCCTGGTGGGATGAATATCATCTGGAGGTAGAAGACTGGTGGGGTTATGAGGTGGTGAGATAGGTTGCAGAGGCTGATTGACAACTGGTGTGTGTGTGTCAGATTGATGGGTAGAATTTCTCACAGTAAGTACATGACTCTAGTGCTCTGGGATCTGTACTGGCTACCTATTGTGTGTGGAGTTTTGATTTATAATGTCCTAAATGTCTTAGTACCTGCTTATTTGAGATAATGCCTTGTTGTCCTTCTGATACTGCTGCAGCTGCAGGCAGCAGAGGCACCTGGGCAGAAGTCCTTTCAGTTTAAAAGAGGGAATGCTTTCTGGATGTTCTCACCTGAACCTGAAAATTCACGCCTTCCACCCTGGTCTGAAAGAGCCCAAATATACTGATCAGCAGGGCATGTTGTCAAGTCCTTCTCTTTTCCCAGGCCTTTGGGGAGTAGTCACGAATGCTGTGGGCTTGAATTCATGCACTAAGGACTGAGATTTCTCACTGGCATGGTTTCTGCTTCTTTCTGGGCTTTTGGGAGGCTGCTAAGTTTTTGTTTGTGTAACTTGGCTTGTATTTTCAATACACGGCAAAGATACCGAGAGTCCTGGAGGGGCACCTTTTTATATTTTGTATTAAACTACATAAATACATTCAATATAGGTCCTTTCACTTCTAGGTTGGTGGTTCAAATCCAGCCATGCTTGGTAGCAGAACAAGTCAATCAGTAAAAACAAAACATCTCCTGATTCATGAATATGAGCACCGAGTTTTGACTTGTTCTGATTACTGGGGTCACAGTGTTGGTTGTATGTGTGTGTATTCAGGCAACAGCCAGAAATTCATGAAAAATGTGTGTGAATCCTGAAGGTTTCATAAATGTTGGCCTCAGTGATTATTTGCCTTTGGGTTATTGAGTATCAACTATCATCAAACAAATTGCTAAATAAAGCCCAGATATTGTAATGAGTTCTCTTTAGGTGCAAGATTTACAATTCTATTCCAAGTACAGGGCCAAAATTCTGCCCTTATTGACACCAGTGCAACACCTTTGGCTCGGCATAATCATTACTGGTTTTGAGGCATGAGAAAGAAAGAACCCAGCTTGACTTTCAGATCCTACACTGTTTGCAGGGCCAGCAGCTGGATAAATAATCTTGTTATTTGAAAACTGAGCTATTGTAATAATGAAATAATGAAACACAATAATAATAGCACAGTGTCAGCTTCCAGTGTATAACTGCACTTAACAGTGGGTGAAAACTGCTGAATACAAATCTACTTGCACATATAAGTTAGCTACTGTTGAATTGCAGGCCAAAGAGAACCTTAAACTAAAACTAGTAGCAATACAAGGCATACAATATTTCAGAGCTACCTTGAGGCTAATCGTAAATGACATTTTTAACATTTTTGATGTGCCTTTCCTTCATTTGTGAATCTTTAAAATCCCCCACTTCTTTTGCCCCATCCACATAAAAGTGGATCATTTATTATTGTTATTGTGTTGTTGCTGTGTGTAGTACTTGCACACAGAATATACTGAACAAGGAAGATATGGCTTGATTTGTCTACTGCACAGATTTTGCACCAATATGACTTAGTGGAATTACTCCTGATTTACGCGAATAGAGGGAAAAGTATCTACCTTTCAGCTAAGGATTATTCTTATCCAAATATTGATTCCTCTTTAGAGACTTATAAATGAATGAATAATCACTCTGTGGGGGAAATAACACAAGTCACCTCCTCCTGAGTCACAGACCACATGTTTCTAATTTTTAACTTGCATTACCTGGAATATCTCCTACTTACCATAGATTGTTCAGTCCAGTTCTGAAACTATACTGAATGCAATAGGACTTTTTAGGAGTAAAATTTTAGTTCTGAGGGACATAAATGATCCTTCTAGAGAATATACAATTACTAGCTTGCAGAATAAAATGAAATAAAACAAAAAACACTAAATGTAATTGGAGTTGGTAGTTTTTGTCAACAATTTTTCACATACTTTTTGAGTTTTTAGTGGAAAAAAATCAAATGCCAAAATTCTGTCTCGTGTTCCCCATTCTCCTCTATAATCTCAGCTTCCTGGTCAGACTACATTTCCAATGATGCAAAGAGAATGCTAACACAAACATAAAACTCAACATAAAAATATAAGCGTCCTAGCACAGTGAATTGGAACGGATGAATTAGCAATTGGGAAAACCAAAGGTCCATCTCTGTAAATGAGAAACCACAGTTGTTTGCAGAAGATAATTGTCCTTTGAGATATGTGGATGAAAGGCACTATATATAAATACAAAGTGCTTTACAAGTATTATTTAAATAGTGAAAGAAGAAATTATTATCCTATCCCCATTTTACAGATGGGGAACTGAAGCATAATAAGGTTAAATGACTTGCCCAAGGACATACAGAGAGTGGCAGAGCTAATAATAGATCCTAGGAGTCCTCCTACCTGGTAGTGCTCTGCTCCACTGTCTAGAAAGGTAATGACATTCTAGAAATGGAATATTAATGTATTGTCAGCTAATCAAGCAATTTCATTGTGGTTACGAATAGTACTTCACTTTGTATACGGGCCTGCATTTTCAAAACATAGCCTCTAGCACTATGCACCCAACTTCGGGAGCACAAAACCACTTGTGCACATACTTTCACTTTCTGCACACAAGAGTTCACACATGCAAATTCCATTTGCATGGGCAGAATAGAATGCAAATTTTATTTCCACAAGTGCATGTGAAAATGTGTGTGAACTAAGAAGTACATTGATAAACAGAGGCTTGGTTGAGGTCTTTTGTGAAAATTTGGCCATACATGGTACATCTTAAAGGCTGCTGTTGGATGTCTCTATTCCTCTACCTTTCCTAAACAAATAAAGCTTTTAAAATTGTAAAAATAAAAGCAAGATAATCAGCCATGGCCTAGTGAGAATGGGAAATGTGGCTTTCATCCCTACTCTCTACCTTTCCCTCTCTCCTTCAGTGACATGAGCACAGTGGAAGCAGAGAACTTAGCCTTAAATAAATACTTTGTGTAGCTCAATAATGAAAATGGCTAGTGGCATTAGTAGGTGCGGTGTTGAGTTTTAACAGTGGTAGAATTAAAGCAGGAAAACCAGGTGTTCTCTGGGGCTGTTTAGGGATTAGAGAAACTAAAACTTCCCAGTTCACATTCTGGGACATATCAATAAGTTTAGTTTTGACTGAAAATTCATAATTTTTGCTGATGAACACTGTTTTTTGTGTGAATGTGGCAACAATAACAAAATTATTTCCATGCTCCCACATGAGAAAACCAAGATATTTGTCAATTATATTGCAAATTGATCATTTTCCACCTGCAAAAACTACCTTTCATCATTGCAATAAACTTGGTAAAAAATGTGATTATATTGCTTTTTCATACATGCAGACATATGCATGTTTTGGGGGTTTTTTAACTTATTTTCACATGTTTTTTGCACAAATTTAATTCTAGCTTCCCACTATTAAATCACTTAAAATACGCAAAATGCTAGAGACAGGAAGCAGAACTGACTGACTGGTGCTTAAAAAGCTGAATAATAACCTAGAGAGAAAACCTCCTGTGTATCTTTTGATCCTTGGGCTTCAGACATAATTAAGTTGTATAATCAGCTGACTGATCAAGGGCAACTCGGCATGTGAGTAGAAACCAAGAAACTATTATTCTGTGGCAAAACAGCAACCAAGCCAACTCAGATATGATACAAATCAGATATTTGCAAGAATGAGTCTCTGATTGGTATGCTACGTTAATGATGGGTGATTTCCTAAATGACTACCTTCAACAGCAATGGGGTCATTTTTGTTTACAGTGTGAGTAGGACCATGATGTCTTCACTGCAGCAAGGGTGAAAAATGCATTCAAGAAAAAGCAAACCGCCAAAAAAAAAAAATTAAATTTATAAGATGTAAGCAGAGTCAGGATGAGCTCTACCCTGACATCTGGTGGTGAATTATGGCGAGTGTGGAAAAGAACTCCTGGGGCTGATCTTGTTTGCTTAGGCACACCCACCCACCTGGCATGAGACAACAGCAACTGAAAGTGGTTACTTTGGCTGGTGTGGGATCCCCAGTTTCTCTGTTATTAGGGCAGGAAGAATAAAGTTTTGTTACCCTGATTCTGTGAATCAAGGCCAGTGGAACTGTTCTATGACAGAAGGACTCACCATTAACTAAGTAGCACTCGCTTGACAAGGGGCATGGGTTACAAAACCTAGTGAATGGAGAGAGGTTGGGAGCAGGTATTTGTACCTGGTGGTGTGGGCACCTTTGTGAGCCTGAAAAAACACTTGCACCTCCTCCTCTCTCCACTGTTGAATGTCAGAGCTAACTTTGATTCCATTAGGAGTCTAGTTACAGACTGCTGAGCTGAATTCACTTTGGGCCAATAGTGCACCAGCACTGGGGCTCCCCTACTACTAGCTGAAATCACAAAAGAGCTAAAGTTACTAAGAGCTGAGATCACTGAGTGCTGTGTTAACCCATGGGGGAGCCTGAAGCTATTTTGATAAGTGGCTGGCGGAGCAGTTTGCGGGGACGGCTGGAGGAGCAGCTAGCAGGGGGGAGCCTTGTGAGGACAGTTGGAGCGACCCAAGGAATAGCGAGCAGAGCGGAGCCGTTTCTGGGGACGGCTGGAACGGCTCACGGGTCGGTGAGCGGAGCGGAGCAGCTGGTAGAGCAGAGCAGTTTGTGGACAGCAGGAGCGGCTCACGGGACGGCTGGTGGAGTGGAGTGGAGTGGCTCGTGGTGAAGGCTGAGGTGGAACCCCACGGAGAAGCGGCCGGTTGGCCTCGGGTCACGTAAGGTGCCACTTAACACCCTGTGCACCCCTCCCTTTGAACTCTGGGGCTGCACTGAACAGGGACAGAGACTTTGGGGGTTGTTGGACTTTTGGGACTTTGGTGATCCTTGGGTTGCTGGACCCAAGAGACTTTGGGGGCGTTGGACTTTTGGGACTTTGGGTGATTTTTGGGTTGCTAGTTTCAAGAACCAACGGGAAAGGACACGGCCCAATTTGCTGGGGTGGGTCTTCGCTCATGGTTTGGTCTATGAACTCTAGTTGTGGTGTTTTCCCAATTTAATGCTATGTCATTTACCTCATGTTATTAAACATTTTCTGCTACACCGAGACTCTCTGCTTGCGAGAGGGCGAGTATTGGCTCTTCGAGGTGCCCAGGGGTGTGTGTAAGATTTTCCCAGGTCACTGGGTGGGGGCTCAAGCTGGTTTTGTGTTACGCTGTTGGGAGGGGACCCCTATGTACTGAACCCGGCCCTTGCTGCTATCAACTTGGCCTGGCAGAAGGGTTACAATATATGGAGATATACCTATCTCATAGAACTGGAAGGGACCCCAAATGGTTATTGAGTCCAGCCCCCTGCCTTCACTAGCAGGACTAAGTACTGATTTTTTGCCCCAGATCATTAAGTGGCCCTCTCAAGGATTAAACTCACAACCCTGAGTTTAGCAGGCCAATGCTCAAACCACTAAGCTATCAATTGGAACAGCTAAATTGCACAAGAGGACAGTGTAATGTACCTGATTGAATAATAAATCCTGGCACTCAGTGGATCAGACAGAATACAATAGTTATCGTTCTGCTGAGTAAAATTCATAGGCTAAGTGTATGGATCATTTACAGTGTTAGAATGCTGTGCATACACATCTCTCTGGGCAAGTTTCTCCCACATATCACCTGTAAGAGTACAGGAAACCATCATATTTACAATATTTGTTGTGCAGTCCATCAGAGGTAAGCCTTCTGCCTTGTGAGATGTGTGCAATAAGAAAAGCTTTGAGGGCAGAACTTTCCATGAGACAGAGGACTAGTATTTGCTGCCCCATGAAATCTGGCCCAAACCAGAAGCTCAGCCAATCAGAGACATTGTATCAAAAAACAAAGACCCAAATGAGAACGACACTCTAAATGTTCCATATTAAAAGGAGGAACATTGAGTGGCATAGGGTTAATTTCTTTAATATGTATAAAAAATTAGAAATTTTAGTTCAGATGATCCATTTTCTCCCTCAAAATATGTGCAAACTGGACATTTTTGTATGTTTTGATGCAAAAGACCCAATTCATTTAAGTGGGGGCTTCAGTTGTGTGTGGCACTTATCTGTACCTCAGGGAAAGTTTCACCCCAAACGTAGAACTGAAAAGTACTTAGACATGTATTGGACAGAAATACTATGCTTCAGGTCAATAAAAGAAGGGAATAATTCGGTGATCTCCCAACACCTTATGTTTCCGAGGCTTACATTTTCAAAAATGACTTTTGATTTTTGATGCCTAACTTGCAGCGTGTTAAAGAGGCCAAATTTTCAGAAAGTGCTCAGCACTCACCCTGGAAATTACGTCCCATTAGGGTGCCTCCACATGAGCACCCAAAAACTGAAGCACCCCAAATCGCTGGACATTCTTGAAAAGACGGGCCTTCATGTGCACTGTTAATGATATTTAATAACTTTTTTACTGTTGTTTTTTAAAACAAAGAACATATTTGGGGCTTATCTTTTTCATGACCATCACTTTGTCCCAAGGTATAGGGGAGTAACTAAAAAAAGATTTATTTTCCTTTCTGCTACTGATTCAGCTAGAGTCGACTTTGACCTGGCCTGGTGCCCATCCACCTTTATTCCAGATGTTACCATGGCGAGCCTCTAGGGCTGTAACCAGGCAACGATAGGGAAGAAGGCCTTGCTGGCTCCAGGCCTAGAAACAAAGGAAAAACAAATAGGAGGATATCTTGAGTCTTCTACTTGTATTAGTTTCCCAATCTTGCTTCCTCTAATGTTTTATTATTTTTGTGATAGAATACGGATGGTTTGATTTCAGCTGTGCGCACATACAATAGCCTGCTAACTGCTATGGACTCTTGGTATGGTAGGGCTGTAGCTGCCTCTATTGATCCTAATTTAAAGCTGTAATTGCAAATAAAAACATCATTATTTCCCCTAGCTACCTTAATTGAAAGGATTGATTCACGGGAGCAAAGCATGATAAGAACTTCTACATGGGCCAGGTGCTTATGGATGATTTAACACCTTCATTTCAGCTTCAGCTGCATTCTCTCTCATACACAAAGGAATATTGGGGAGATGAGAGGGTGGAGGAGAACCTTCACCTGTTTTAACATGTGCTTAAGTCTTTGTTCATCATTTGAAATGAGTCCTGGCTTGCCAGTGACTATTTATAGTCTGCAAGAAGTTCATTGGCCTTACCTTCCAGGTGGTAGGATTGGCTAAAGAAGCCACATTTATATCCAACCCTTATGCATTCACATTCCACTGGTGTGCAAATAGTACTGTGATGGGTCACAATAAGTGTAGAAAGGAGAATATTATGAGCATGAATTTGCTGAATAGACTGAACTACATTAATTATACCCCACAAACTTTGATTCCTTCCCTCTTTTACCCGTAGATGTAATGTGGGCTGATTTAACCTTGCAATATTCAGTTGGATAATCCCAACCATGGACTCAGCTAGGATGAGGTCATTATATCTAGAGACATATGTGGTACCAAATCTTCTTCAGGGAGAGACGAAACAACTATATTCCCCAATGACTGATACTTTGAGGTGATCCCTTGAAACTTTTTTAGGTGGTGCAGTCAGTGCAGCCCTTCAACCCAACTTCTATTCTACCTGAGGTCACAAACCAGAAGTTCTCTGGACTAAAATTGTTACAACTATTCATTATTATTTCATAGTATTTGTATTTAATTATGAAGTGCCATAAGTGTGAAAATTGGATCCACAAATGTTAAAATCCAAATAACAGGATGGGTATCCCTGTTTGGAAGAGAAGTGAATGGCTAATACTGACTGACAATCCTACAGCAGACTTGTAATGCAAGAGGGCCCAGAACCAGAGTTGCCCACATGAAACCCTTATTGCTGAACTTTGGGAAAAGTCTGAATCAAGATCCAAACTTTGTACTTATCTCTATAATGGAATTGACATGGAACCCTGAATCCAAAATCCCTAAAACCTGTGGAAGATTGGGATTGGAATCTTCATTGGGTCTGAATTTTACAGCTCAGACCCATCTCCAAATACCTAATTTCTAAAAAAGAAAAGGACTCTTTTTTTTCTTTTCTTTTTTTTTTAAAGAAAAAACTTGTTATTTTTAGGTTTGTCAGAATTCAATCTTTATTTATTTATAAAGTTGACATATATTGATATGCATTTTCAAAATGTTTGTAGATTCAAATTTTCACAGTCGTGGGAAATTATGGGGGGTCAGACAATGGAGGGAGAGTCAGGCAATAATTATTTAATGATAATAGACATTGAGATTCAAAAAGTTAAAGCTTTATAACCATTCAATCACAAATTGTCACCATCATATGTCAAAATATATAAAGTAACTAGCCTTAAAGCAACTCTGGTAAGTTTTCAAACAGATTTTTTTTCTTACTTTGCCTGCTTGTAACTTTCAATTAATATCTTTGGAAGTATTTTTTCAGTTTGTATGTGTATGGTGTAATCGACATTTAGCGACAAAAATGCAGTTCTTTCGAGCCTATTTATTGTCTTTTTTTCAGGTGAACATGTTGTGATTATAGTCAGCTAGAAAATTCACTTTCTCATTGGTTACAGCTGAGTGATACTACATCAGCAACAGAATATGTACAAATTAAACTGTTACAATGAACAAAGGCAAGGTATAACATTATCATAAAAATTACCCACACTACAGTATGACTAATGTTGTGTGAAATGCACGCATTGGTGAAATGATGTCTACGTGTAGCTTAAGAAGTTATATTCATGGAGATAATGGTTATAGAACATAGATAAGGGAAGGAAAAAATAAGAAGGGTGAAAGAAAAGGTGTGGCAAGGACAGCAGGAGATTGTGGGGCTGGGGAGGGTTGTAATAGAGGAGTTTGAACTTGAGGGAATTATGTCGGTACAGGATGTGGCAAGAATTTAACTGTGTTAAAATAACAACAAATGGTTTTCCTGATACACACACTCTGAGTGCATAGGTGCTGGAAGTAAGGGTGCTGGGGATGCTGCCGCACCCCCGCCTTGAAGAAGTAATAACAACCCAAATACATGGTTTCCGCCTTTAGCACCCCTGTTATAAAAATTGTTCCATCTGCACTGTCTGAGCAGGTGTTCTCTCTCTCTCTCTCTCACACACACACATTCTCTAAAACTAGGAATGTTTATCATATGTAAAAATACAGGCTCTACAATTGTTAATCATTCTCTAAAGCAAAACTGTCATGGGAATTTACCAACATATACTTGCTTGTTTTTTATCAGGAAAAAAAAACAGAATAAAATAACAATCAATTAATGATAGTTTACTGACCTGTCCAAAACCAATCAAGCAACCAACAATACCTTACCCTTCTCCTGGGCAGCTGGATGAGTAGAATAAATTTTAATATTAAACATTGTTTAATTGGGACACATCCTAAGGACCTCCCCTGGATTTTGCTCCATCTTCTTTCAGTTCTTCCTCAATTAAATATCAGAGGGGTAGCCGTGTTAGTCTGGATCTGTAAAAAGCAACAGAGTCTCCTGGGGCACCTTTAAGACTAACAGATGTATTGGAGCATAAGCTTTCGTGGGTGAATACCCACTTTATCAGCGTCTGACAAAGTGGGTATTCACCCACGAAAGCTTATGCTCCAATACATCTGTTAGTCTTAAAGGTGCCACAGGACTCTCTGTTGCTTTCCTCAGTTAAGTTACCTTTCCATGAAGTTACTTTCCATGAAGTCCATGGAAGGTTTGTCTGTGCAAGGACTGAGTAAGAATCACAATATTGGCCCATTAAATTTATTTTACTCTCTATGTGTAGAACTTACACGTAAAAAAGATTGTTCAGTGACCCTGAGTGCCAATTAAATGTTCTTCCAAGTCCTGGCAATCTAGATCACAAAATAGAACCCTCTGAAATAATTTATTAAAAGTTAGAAAGTTGATAGCCATTATCTACCTTTTTTGAGGCTCAGTTATCTGTTGCTTGAAGCTAGAGACTGAGCTCTGATACTGTCGAAAAATCTTAAGCTTCAAGGAGAGACAAGAGTTTATGTGGAACAACTGATCGGCTACCATATGGACATGTGCCCTACCTCATCAACTGGTTCGGCTACAAGCCCAAACTCAGGTCAAATTCACCAAACATTTCCCTTTTTGGCAAGCCCAGTGCTTCCTTTGATCAAACCTGTCCCAGTTTATAGTTTTGTGTAGAAAATGGAGGTGGCGCTTCGCTGCAGAGCTCAGGACCCTAACATCCTCAAAGGTGAAGGCTATTCAGATCTGAAGGTTTGGTTTGGCCCTTTGTTGAGAAAGGGCCCAGCTGGGAAGTTTCCGTCAGGAGCTGATCTTTCCTAAAATGTTGGAGCTGTTCAGATATGGGGTTTCAGTTGGGGTCCAAGTCTTATAGTAAAACTGTCATTCATCTGAAGAAGAGGGTTTTTTACACATGAAAGCTTATGCCCAAATAAATCTGTTAGTCTTTAAGGTGCCACCAGACTCCTTGTTGTTTTAGTAAAACCTGGGGGTTTCCTCTGAGTTTTATTTTGATTTTTGGGGGAGTTTCTGGAATCCTCAAGACTCACAGCTTTTGCTGTAACCAACTGCTTCCTGCTGCCACAAAACACCTTCCCGTGAACTCCCTTGAAATGAAACTGCCAAATCTCACACAGCCCTGGTGACCGCCCTCATCATACTATACAAAACCCATTTTCTTCATTGCTGCAGGAGGGTTAGCATGGCCGAACTTGAACATACTGAGTCCAAGAACCAGGCACTAGAATCACCAGCCTCTCCATGTTCCTCTACTTCTATCTTTTACATTTCTGTGGTGGCTGCAACACAGAAGAATCTCCAACCCTCCCCTCTTCACTTGGAAAATAAATTTCAGCCTTTTGTGCCTGAAAGGGAAGATGAACTTATTCTCTTCGGTTTTGATAGGAGTATGTACAATAATGTCAAAATCCCAACCTTGAAAAGGGGGAGCTGCGCCTTGGGAGCTGAACTGGTTTATAGCTACGCTGATCCTCTTCTTTCTCTCGTCTGTAGCCCCTTAATGGCTTGACAAGAGAAATATAGGGAAGATGCAGCCATCTGATTAACAGTGACGAATGGGGGTGAGGGATGAGAGAGAAAGGGAGAGCAGTGTGGCTAAAAGCCAAGTTCCAGCAAGAAACAGAATATCTGGCTTCCTCTAATCTCTAGAGGAAAATTAAGCTACAAAAACCTTTCGTGGAAACTTTGCACGCGTTCAGTACCATTGGCATGTCTGACAGAAATAACTGATATATTATTTATTTTATATGATACAGGTTTAAAAGCACAGTCCCCCCCCACACATACACCAAAAAAAAAATATAAAAAAAACAGTTGCACTCACTCATGCTCTTATGAAACTTTCCCATGGGCAGTGAGGAATGGTGACATGTGAAATGTGTGTTTGCAAACATTTCCCCATCACAGGCCTCAGTTCTTCTCTTCTGGGAAATATTTCACTTGGGAGGGCCTTCCACCCATGCTATGATTTGCCCTACCTTCTGAACACACACAGGACACATATGCGTCTTCTGGAAATGATAAGTCATAATACCTAGCTCTTGTATAACAATTTCCATCAGTAGCTCTCAAAATGCTTTGCAAAGGTGGTCAGTATCACAACCCCATTTTGCAGATGGGGAAACAGAGGCACAGAGCAGTGATTTTACTTGCTCAAGCAGGACCGGGTCAGAGCCAGGAACAGAGCTTGGTCTCCTGCGTCCCAATCTGCTGCTCTCTCCACTAGAAAAAAATTGCCTCTCTAGGTAAGATGGACACATTATTCTGAGGAAAGCTGGCAGCAAAACAGGACAAAATGTTTGCAGACACTTTTTGCAATTTCCCCCCTTGTTTTTTGTCATCGAAATTCAAAATTCTGATGAAAAATGTCTTCAAAATTCAAAAAAGGTAGAGTAGCTCTGAAACTGTGTTCTTAATGTTAATTGAGTCAGCTCAGAAACAGGTATAAGTGAGAGACGACTCAGGGCCTGAGTATATGAAATACATTAATTGTTTTAATTAATTAATCACATTGAGATGATATGGCATATATATGATGTGTTAATATAAATTATTTATGAAGCATATATTTCTCTTAAGATCTAAAATGTACAGTTAGCAAGATACACATCCCTCACACTGCAGACATACCTCAATGGATTTTTGTGGTTTTTTTAATAAAAAAAGATGGTGAATTAATATAAATCTTTCTCATCTCACCGTATGCTCTGTATGTGAGAGATTGTGTTTAAAGAAATGTTGGGTTTTTTTAAAGTATGCAACCAGTTCTGAGTAAAAGGAGCATTAAAACAATGGTAAAGTTCTGTTTCAATATGTCCTTCCGCTTTGAAAATATCCAGATAAGAGAAATATAGACAGAAATTTTAAGAAGAAAAAATGACCCCTCCTAACCTGGATGATAATTCTTATTGTAAATATAGTATTATTTATTTACCTGAAATTTATTTATTTATTTATTTATTTAGATAGATAAAATGTAAAATTATGAAATCAAAAGGTCACTTATAAGTAAGTCTCCCAATAAACGTAGGCATCCAGTTATATGAATTGGTTGTAAGTAGCTATTAGAAAGTTAACACAGAGCGCAGTTACGCTTGGCCCAGCCATGTCCCTCTGACAAACGCATGGAAAAGAGAGGCTTAGCACAGAGCATGCTGCTCCCGTTCAGAAGAGGGGCTCGGTACCTCCATGACATGCACCATCAACCAGCTCAGACCCGAGGGAGGGAGCGCTGCTGTGCGGGATCCATGTGGTGAGTAGGGCAGGATAAGAAGAGATGGGGGTCAGGCCCAGGACAGACTGGGACACACACCAGACACATGTCCCTTCACATGGAGATGAAGGCAGAAATATAATACGTTCCCATCTTTCCACTCCCCCTTTAGCAGTGGGGAATCCCCTTCAAAGAAGTGACCAGGGGGGACAGTTTAGCTGTCACAATTCCATCCCTTCATAGGTTTTGCCATTGAAGGGTCACTGTGACTGCTGTGTAGCTGCAGTGTATTTAGCCACTGTACCATAGTGGAGCAGTAACATCATTATGCTTAAGGCTGATGAGAGTCCCATTTAAAAGACATTTTTTTCTAAGTGCTGTGAAATCCACATGCTAACTCAGATTGTCTTTAATATTACAGAGCCTCATAGGGGTCCAGATTATTATAAAGTGGTGTAAACAGCTTGAATGTTGCGTATTTGCCATCAGGCCATACAGTTAAAAAGAAATGGAAAAAGAAAAAAACTTAAGGAAATTTAACCTGTTTGTGGGGATTGCGTGAGCAGCAGAAAAGGCTAGTTCATCCTTACACTTAGCTATTGTAACAGGTTCATATAATGAATTTGAAAATGAGATTTCTTTCAGGTCTGAAAGGATGTTTAAGGTACTGACGTTGGAAAGTCTATATAGTGTGGTTGAATAACATAGTTTAGCTCTTTATATTCATCTGGTTGGCTGTGGTTTTCTTTTGCTGATCTCTAAGGCTAATGGGGAATTAGGCCTGTGGATGGAGGAGAAAGAACAGATCCCCAGACTCCCCGACATTTAGTTATTAGTAAGTTTTCCCCCAACCAACACTCCAGATTCATTCACCAGTCCCAGCTGAAGTGAACATTTTCCATGCAATGGAACATAACAGCCATGTTTACCTGCCTTTTCCCCTCCCAGGATTTTATTTCTCTTTGGCCTCGGGGACCTTGCTGCCAACCAAAACACAACATGGGTCTGAAACTGAATGCTGCCCATGGCCATCCACAGATGATCCCTCCACTAGACAGAGAGGTTTGTGTTTGTGGATGTGCGGGTGTGTGAAAACAGATGTATGTTATCAAGAATAATTGAGGCTATTCAGAGTGTCACAAAATGGACAATTTATGGCCAGTTTTGGTAATTACTCAGACCAAAGAAGTGACTCAGGTCACTATTAAAAACTTACTGCTTTGTTTATTTTAAAAAAGAAACAGGGAGTTCCAGTTGATGAAGAAAGATACTAAGAGAGGATAATTAAAGGGAAACAATCTTTGATGTTTGTCTTATTACACAGTTTCTTCTTGTTCTGTCATGCTGCCCCCCTCTCCCTCTTTAAAAGCAAAGCTGCTGCTGGGAATGGAGTGAGTGGGTGGCTGCATGGGCATTTAGTTTATTCACTTCCTGCACTGAGCTCTTAGACCTCTCATTGTACCAAGTGGCTAAGTACAGAATCCCTGACATACTAGATCCTCTAGGAATGAAGCCATGGGGGTGCATTTGGGGTCATCTGTCTATGTAGCTGTTCTTAATACTAGAGTTTGTTGAAAGGATTCTAGTACTGAAATACTTTGATTTCAAAATGTTGCTGCAGTATCCCATGGGAGTTGTAGTCTCATGCTCCCTATTCGCCTTTATAGCTGGGCTTAGTTTTAGGTGAACCCCCACTTTTCTGGTGAAACTGTTTTCAACAGATTTTTTTACCTGTCCTATTTCTTACCCCTTCATTTTACTTCTCTCTATAAATACAGTGCATGTCAAACTCCTTGTAAACCAGCTTCCATCTCACTCTGATACTAATTTAACAATCAGTAAAATAACCGCTGTATAACATTGAAAGAGGAATGTAAATAAGCATGTTATTAATGCACTGGTATGTGATCTCTTTCTGAATCTGAACAATTTTCTTTGCAATATCCTTTATTTTTTATTCTATTGTGATCCCATTAAATCTAATTTTCCAATACATGCTGATCACACTGGGTCTCCATACCGCTTTAGAATTGTTCATCTTTATTCTCTGACACGGAACTCTTCTAGGCAGCCTCTTCAAATTTGCCATCGGTTTTGAAGGTACAAGCCCTGCCATAGGAAACTATTGTTCGACAAATTTGGCAATATTTACTAGAAAATCAAATATTTTACTGGATTTATAAGGATCCCAGAGATCAGTTAATTTGAGGAGTAAATACTTTCCTTACCTTTGGATCCTTTTAACTTCTGAGAATAGCACACTTCATAGAAATATAAGTTTTTCTTTCCCTAAGCAGATAATTTCTACAACAAGTCTAGTATGCCTACATTAGACAAAGAACTGATGCTCTAGAGGAAGGTGAAAACCCACATAATACACCCCATAACTAGTGAATATGAAGAGGGGACATCCTTCCTGACCCTTATGGAGATTATATCATACTGCCCTGAAGCATGAGATTTAATAACATGCTAGTTTATAGCCTGCCTACCTATAAATATTAGCCCTTTTTTTTTGACTGCGGTTGAGCTGTACTCAGCACAGGTCATGAAGAAGTGGGAGAGAGGAAGGTAGCTGTACTCTCCCTACATGTCTCTCACCTCCAGTTTTAGGAGAAGACTGGTCCTTGTCACAGTCTAGATCAGCTTCAATACTTCCTTTTAGATATTGCCAGTTGCAATAGTCTTAGGAGATCGGTCAGACATTGCCAATGCATAGTCAGTGCTCTCACCATGCTCTCTTCCCTCTGTCATGCCCCCTATTGTGGGGTGTGGCATAGGGTCAGTTACGCAGGTGTTCATCACAGAGGGATTAAGTTATACCATGGAGTACTCAGCTAGCCACTTACACCATCTTTAAATCAGTTTTGCACCACTGGAATAGTGCAAAGCTGATATCTCGGGAGCCAGAGTCATTCCATTGTGTTTGGCCATAAAAACGTGTATCCCCTTTTAAGATTCATCCACAGTTAGAGAAGAGACCAACCAAAAATCTGGACTGAAACACCCTACACTTTGAGGGGTTGACATATGGCCCTGGAATTGAATATGGACTGAACTAAACCGAGCCCTGAACACCCCAGAGCTTTGGAGTATCCAAAACAAGGCTCCCCTTTAACTCCATGACCTCCAGCATCACTCTAATTCCAGAAAGCATGCCTCAGGGAAGCATGTTCTGTCTTGGGTCAGATGCATGCAGGGGGAACAACCTGCTGGGCTTCCATTCTGTGCCCAATCAGGTCTATCAACGGGTGTAGAAGAGAGTGGGCCAAGTCTCCATCTCCTGCTTTTCTCTCCCTCTCCTGCTCTTTCTAGGATGCCTTGGACCCCTCGGTGGTGCTAGGACTGTCAGTCTCTCTATTCTCAGGAGACCACAGGGATTGTATCGGTGACTGGCTCTTGGGGCATAAAGGAGAGGGAGGTTTTGTGCCCTCTCTATCTTGGGCACTCATGCAGGGGCTGATGCTCTCTATCCCACTGAGTGACCTCCTTGCTCTCATGCAACAGGACAGTGTAAAGAAGGAAAGTCCAGTCAAAGTCCCTCTGTCACCTTCCTCATCTTATGCTCTTCATTCCGTTCCTCTCTAATGCTTTCCTTTGGAGTCCTCCATTTCAATGAGCTTCCGGCCAAACCCTCTCCCCTTCCCTACCCCCCCCGCACCACATGCTTTGGCTGGAGAAACTTGACAGTGGCTCTGTTGACTGTGGTCAGAGCACAGCAGCAAACTGTGACTCTGAGGAAGAACGGGTAAACAAACACCTAAGAAGCAGCATCTGGGAGAGAACTGTTACCACGGCTCTCTGCCGTGACACTATGGATTAATCACTTCATTCATACAAATGCACATTTCCTGGCAGTGATGAAGCTGGCCTGGAATCCAGACCTGTTCTTCTCTAGGTAGTGCCATTATCCTAAAGTGCTTTTATTGATCTGTTGACTCTCTGTCTCCCTCCTTCTCTTCCTCTCCCCACCCCGCCAAGCTCCTAAATGCTCATATCTTGTCTCATACAACCAAGGTATTTTAAGGGGCGAACAATGATTTCGAAGTCAGATTAGACAAGCTGAACTTGACCAGTGTGAAAGCAGATATCCCCCAAGTGACATCTATTTCAGACAAATGAAGGATCTGTCTCCATTTACCAACAGTACTTTCTTCATTCCCCCTCTCTTTCCCCCCTTTTGTATTTGTCCCTGTGATCTTGAAAATTTGAAAAATGGAAGAGATTAATTTCAGAGCCACCATTCAGGCAAGTGTGCTTCTCCTCTGTACCAACCTATGCCTCAGAAGAGGTTAATGCTTTACTGTAGTGCTCTGTCTTTAGTGTGGGAGGGATAGCTCGGTGGCTTGTGCATTACTCTGCTAAACCCAGGGTTGTGAGTTTAATCCTTGAGGGGGCCACTTAGGGATCTAGGGCAAAATCAGTACTTGGTCCTGCTAGTAAAGGCAGGGGGCTGGACTCAATGACCTTTCAGGGTCCCTTCCAGTTCTATGAGATAGGTGTATCTCTCTCTATATGTATATTTTTAGTTGGTTAATACAAAATATAATACAGCTATAATAATACATCTATATGTAAAGCAATATTAAATGCTGAGATTTTACAAAAATAATTACTTCCTAAGACCCAGGGAAAGACAATCTCTTTAGGCCCCTTTGAAAAATTGCAGCCTAGATACATTACTGTACACTAGTACAGTATATTACAGTAACCTTAGCTGCTTCTCCATTTCAGTGTGAGTAAAGTGAGATTGCTAGGTAGGCAGGTAGATAGGTAAGGTTGCAATTCAATTTATCATTATTTTTATGCTGAGAGGTACTGGGGACTGCATGGGTCACAAGACTCTTTGAGACTGGGTGTGAACACAGCCTTTAAGTAACATAATTTCAGGATAAATTAATCACAAGCCTTCACCTAAAACAAAAGGGGCTCTGAAACTGCTCAGGAGTTTTAGTCTGGGTGGGCAGAAGGGCTTTTGCTTTGTATTATTTTGAGTAATGTGTTTGTGAGGGAAACGAGAACAGAGAGAGACCGTAGTAAAAAAAAAGGCAAAAAGCCAAGCAGCAGCTGGTGAGCATGGTGTGTGACCCAGAACAAAACTAGAGAGAGAGGTGTTTTGGGTCTGGTGTTGACTAAAGGGTAGAACTGTAAGTTAAGGAACTGCTCCTTTTGTTTCTGGTTCCTCCTGCATTCAGAAAAGCAGGACCTTGTACATTCCTTATAAACAAACAAAATTGCATATAAGAAAATCCCAGACACCATCATCAGTTTCTACCCCAAGCTTGAACTTTGACTAGCTGCTCAGGTCGAAAAGGGGCAACATTATTAGAAAATAGCTAGTAACCAAAGGATAGCTTTGAAAGATTGGTTGATTTATTCTGATCTGTTATTTCAGAATGCCAGGTTTCTCAGCTTCCTAGAAGATTCTCTTCACTTCCAAATAATAATATGTTTGATAACTAATAGGTTAATGTCAGGGAAGTGGTTTGAACACTATGCAGGGTCATATAAAACACTATCAAATACTAAGTATTGTTATCATTATGTGTTTAGTACCTTGAATCCAAGGATAACAGAGTCCTTTATAAAGCTTAATTAAGCCTCAAAAGACTTTCAGTATGGGATGTGGTACAATACATATTTTGCAAATAAGCAAACTGTGGCACATGTAGTTGAATTTCTCAGGGAATATTTCTGTAGTTTTGCAATGCTAAAACAATATGCATAAAAATGCATCTGAATGAAAACCACAAATTCATTTTGGGCTATATTCTGCCATCTTTGCTCATGCTAAGTAGTACTTTACTCTGTGAGGAGGCCCACTGAAATCAATGAGGCTATTTGAAGAAGAAAATATAAATTAATGAGAGTAAAGAAGAATGAGGAAAATATTTATTCACTTTCCATGGCCGTTCATATCAGAAATATTTTTCCTCCTAAGCATATTCCAAGAAAGAGAGAGCATCAGAAATATTCATTAACACATAAATATCATTTGTCCAACCAGGGATCAGAAACAGCTCCATGTAATTTTAGATGACCAATCATGCAGCACAAATAGAGAATCATGAATGGCACTTGAATCAATAATCAAGGGAAGTAGTTTGCAAGAAATGCTGAGGCTGAAATGTGTTCATATAAGACATCTGTCTAAGAATTTTGAATACAAACAAATTTGAAAAAGTCTGTTTGCAGATAATTGGGGAATAGAAAAAAGAGACTTGGATTATAAACCCCTCAGGGCAGGGACAGTCACTTTGTAGTCATACAGCACCTAGCATAATGAGGCTCTAATCTTGGTTAGAGCCTCTAGGAACTATTCTAATACAAATAGTAAATAATAGTAATAACATCCATTGACTACATTCTTCACTACAAATGGCAAATTTGTAATTGTTTATCACAGATCATCACTCAGGGTTCACCAATTTCCTGAAGCAATGTTATGTGCTTAATCCTAGTAGAAATTTCATTTGAACCATCAGCTGGTTTCTGGTGGGTTTTGCTAGCTTCTGTTAATAGCCCAAAGTACAAGTAGGACAGTAGACTCATTGCTGTGTTTGAAAATGTAATGATCAATTCAGACAGCACCATCACCTATAGGTGGTGCTGTATCTTTATTTTAATATTAAGTTGTTTTCTTGTTTTGATATTGAATTGTCTTGGTGTAGAGGAGGGGCTAGGAAGAAGTTAAATTTGGTTGCCCTGTGTATACCAGAGTTGTTTCTTGCAGTGTCCCAATAAATATCTATAAGTTGGTATTACAAAGTCCTAGTTGCCAAGTAAAACCTGTTGAAAAATTTCCACATAAGTAAATGTATCATCTCATCCCAATTCCTGAGCCATGGAAAGCTCACAATTTTGATTGTTTGGTAAGGGATATCATAAAGGTAATGTGGGTATTAATTTTCAGCTGCAAAGTCTTTTTTATACAACATAGATTCAACCTGTGGAATTCACTGCTGCAGGAGGTGATCAAGTCAAGCACTGTAATTGGATGTATTAAAAAGTTCTGGATAATTTTATGAACATCAATAACTCTTGCACTTACCCATTGGTAATTTTCAAGGTAGGACTGTGCCAAACGTAGCTAAATGTCATGTTTCAGGCCATAAGTGATCATCCGCTAGGATTCGTAAGGAATCCCCCACTTCCAACAGCAACACACAAACAGACAATATTGACAAGTGCATTTATGATGGTTAGCTTCCTCTGAAGAATTATGTACTAGTCATTAGCTGGAGGGAGGGAGGATTCTGAGATCTTGATCTGCTCTGCTATGGCAAGATTTGTAATGACATCGATACCCCCATTTGCAGCCTTCAGATCTTATTATAAAAGGAGGTGTCTGTAACGCTGGAATATAGTGTTTAATAGTTTCAATTACAATGAATTACAGAGAAATCCAGGCTAAAGGCTGGCTGGCTAGAATACAGCAGTGTCTACCTGTCAGATGAGCTATGCAGCTGAAAGAACAGGTTGGAGGAAAGTCTTCTCTATGAGAACATGATAAAATTCATGGGGGAAAAACCTTCTCCTGCTCAGATATACTTAATTTAGGGGTGAGGAGTAGAAGGACCTTTTAATATGTAACAACTCATGCAGAATATAATTACAAATAGAGTGGTTGTGAGCTGCTAGGTAAGAATGGCATCAGAACCCATTGTAATTAACCATCCTAGTATGGTAGGGAGGGGTGTGTGGAAGGGAAAACCCCAGGATAAGCTAATTAGCAATATTTGCAAACCCTCACCCCTCTTTGGCACTTGCCCTTTGTAAATCTTCAGCACCTTTTCTGTTTGTTCCGGAGCCAGGAACTAATGCTGGCAAATACAACGGTATTAACCATTGGCCAACTTCTCCCAGCATGCTCTGCAAGGTTCTGGAGGGAATATTATGCTAAGTGAAGGATGAGCATGGTTGAAGGGCTGTTAAGTTGAAGCTTATTAGCCTCATTAAGAGCTGTGTGTAATGTGGTTTTAGGCTTCTGATTGGGGAAGAAGAACATTTTTAGTGTGTTTTGTTATTTTGACTGCTATGCTTTGAGGTGATTTAGTATCTGGTATTTGGTGGGCCAAATTGAGCCCTGATGTAAGAACACTATTGGGGTTGCATCAACTTACACCAGGGCTGAGGCCGGTCCAGTGTGTTTTCAGGTGACCACTCTCCATAGTCACCTTTCATTTTACTCATCACTGGAAGGTCAGAGGAGAAGAGTGTTGCACTCCCAAGCCCAGAAGTGGAGTCCTGCCTGCTTCAGACAGGGCTGCAATCAAAACTGGCTCCGTTGCAAATATTCCCATTCCAAACAATTAAAGTTTTAAATCGTCCTAGTAAATTTTTTCTGAAGCCTTGTAAATCTCATAAAGCACTTGAACAGCTAGTAAATCTTGCCATTCATATACATGTTTTCCAGTAAAGAGGATAATGATTGTTGTTTCTGATACTGCCCCTCCCCTCAAGCCCCCCGTGGCTTGAGGAGCTGCTTTCAGGCACAGCTGGGCAATAAATAAGGAAATAAGTAAAATCACATTTACTTTGCTTTAGTGCGTGAGAAAATGAAAGGGAGTGCTGCTCAGTGAGTAAAGAAAGTTCTTGTGGATTCTATTCTCAGCCCTGCCACTGTATGATCCTGTGACCGTGACCAAGTCACTTTTCTTCTCTGTGCCTCAGTTTCCCCCATTCTGAACTGTATCATCATGCTTCCTTACAATAAAGAGGGTTGTGAGTCTTGATTAATTAGGGCCAGACCGTGTGCACACATAGTAGCCTGTGATGGGGGCAATATGGAATTGCAGAGTACTGGGGCAGTTCAGAGAGGTACTGGGCCTAAGGAGGTACAACGCCTCCCTGTATGTTCCACCACACTGGGAGGATGAAGGGGCTGCGCCCCACTGTGTAATGCTCCAGTCTGCCCCCTTTCTGCAGCAGCCATCCCAACATGACAGTGGGGAAGTGAGGGCAGGGCCGTAGCCTTATCTCCTCCTATGCCTCCCACTCTCAGGCATTGATGCTTTTGGAGAGGCATGGAAAGGATGCAGGGGCTGTTTACTCTGACCCTTGAGTGGGTCTGTAAGGGGTGGGGGGAGAGGAAAGCTCCTTCCACCCTCACCACTGCATAAGAGGCAGGTCCACTCGGGCCCATAAGGCTGGGATTTCCATAGGGGCCTAAGTGAATTAGGCAGTGCTTAATTTGTGCCAGGGCTGAACCCCGGCACCTCTGGGCTTGGTAGTTCATAGCTGTGGCACCTCTGGGCTTGGCACATCAGTTATGAAAGTAAAAAAAGTTGTTGAGCCCCGGCATCGTTTTTTCATTACAAATTAAGCACTGGAATTAGGAGCCCTAATCCATTGGTGGGAAGGACCTGAGATGTTCAGAGGAAAGATGCTATGTAAGTACAGTTTAAAACTAGCAGCGTATTTCCCCTTTCATTTGTTGGCTCCCAAACCAAAATGAGCCTATTTCCCTTCCCAGTAACGCTTGTGTCCAAGAGCTCAGATCCTGGCACCAGTGGCAAGGTTCCCATTGCCTTTAATGGTTCCAGCTAAAAACCTAGCCCTGGTAGTGCTGGATTTCAAACCCTCACGCGTGAACAGTCTCCGGGTAAGTCTATACCAGTGGTCACCAAACTGTGAGGTGCACCTTCAGCCCAAGCTCCTCTGCTGAGCTCACTGTGCAGTAATGGAGGCGAGGAGGGGCATGGACAGAATACCAACCCCCCCAGGAAAAAAATTCAATCAGCTGTATTCAGAACTGCTTATTTCCAGTCTCCCTTCTTATTCCTTAGATCGTGTCTACTCTACAGGCGCTATGGTGTCACAATTGCAGAGTTGTAGCTAAGGCTCTGTAGCGCCACACTGTAGATGCTTCCTACAATGACGGGAGGGTTTTTTCCCATTACTTTAGGAACTCCACCTCCCCAAGCAATGGTAGGTAGGTCAATGGAAGCATTCTTCCATTGACTCAGCTGTGGCTACACTGGGGGGCTAGGTTGGCATAATTACGATGCTCAGGGTGTGAATTTTTCAGACCCTTGAGCACTGTAGCTATGGCAACCTATCTTTTAAGTGTAGACCAGGCCTAAATCACAAGCCCATCCTTCTCCTCCTACTGATAGTTTTCTTTTCAAAGTCAAAGCTAGGATTCCCACCCTAAATTGTCCTATCGCATTGCAGCACATAATCCCACTGTTGAAAGGTCTCTGCACGGTTTAGGTACAATGGGATAGCTTAAGCCTAGAGTTCCTGACTTTGGCTAAATTCAGACAGATATCTAACATCAGATTAAATAATGTAAAGCCTTTTCTTTGTTTTTTGGGGGGGAAATGCACATTATTTTTATTTATTCCTAACCCCTACTTAGCCTAAAATACAGGTGGGATCGTATGATTCCAAAGCAAATCATATCATAAGATGCACGACAGGCTTAAATATAGTGAAAGCTGTACAGTGAGAAACCAGTGAAGACCTCGGAATAATTATTGCTCATGTTTACCCTTCTGTGTCTCAGAGGGTTATGTTTAATCCCTTAATGACGATGATTCAAAACATACCGAAAACACATTGTAATTAAAGGGAGCACTTACTGCGATTCTAAAAGCACAAGGGTAGCTTTGACGTGCAACTGGACACAGTTGCTGCTGCACAAACATTACAAGAGTCAGGAACATCATGCAGTAGGGAGCTGATTATTTTGGGCCCTCTGTATGTATGATAGATGTCTGCTTTGGAATTTACGCTAGGTGCATATTGCATCAGCCTTTTAATTGCATCTTGTACATCAGCGAGACTTTTGCAACTTGCGTCAGCAGCTAGTTTATGGTGGGTGAAGAATCTGTGCCAATGCTCTACCCTTTAATCTAAAATAAAGACAAAAGTGGCCCTGATTTCGTAATGGAGCCATCTTTTGCCGTGTGGGGCGATATTTAAAGAAAGGGAAATACAGGGAGCAAGTTAGAAATGTTAGCTGAGTATCCTGAAACTTTGGAAGCCTGGGGCCTGATCCAGTGTGCACTGTTGATTTAAAGAATCCCATTGACTCCAGTGGGCATTGGATCAGGCCTTCTGTGTGCTGCCAGTATTTTAACAAGGGGCTCAGACAAAAACATTCTCCCATAGCCTGTAATAAATTCCAAGTCCTGAGGGTGTCTGGGTGGCAGAGAGAATGGGTCAGGGACTGTGGAGTCTATTCATCAGTCTTTCCCATTAAGCAAAACAAAACAGAAAAACCAACCACAACATGCTTTCACATACATCACTTCATTTGCAAGAAAGGTTTATCCTTTGTTCCTGGAAATTATAGTGAGTGTATCCAAAACATTGCTTCAGATTCCACTTGTTAATTTGAAGTGGGGGAGGGGAGAGTGGGCGCTGAAGGCTGTAAGGAAGTCAAAGACATCTTCTCTTGGGAATAAATATGTAAGATATCTGGCAATTGGTACACTCTGGTCCATTCCAAAGGAAAATTGTGCTTTTTGGAAGTATTTTTGTGAGCCCCAAGGATAAGTCTCTTCTGGAAAGGATGATTTAGCAGCATCCAGAGATGTAAGAGAAAGCAGAAGCAGAGAAATCATTCCAATTTTTCCTTGAGCTTGGTGGAAGATCTTTATAAGTGGCCTCCAGGAGCTGCTGAGAATACATCACTGATACGTGGACATTCGAGAACTAGGGATAGGTGAGCCACATCATAGGAAATAAGCCCTTCCTGAATCTTCATCCATAATTTGAATCAAACCTGAATGGAACCTTCGTTTGGTTTTGGCCTATCTCCAGTTCTGAGAGATGCAGATAGATACCCAGTCCTTTGTGGCTAAACCACTTCTTCAGCCTTTCAGATCATTTATTGCTCCATGACAGGAAGGCCCAGAATTAAGAATGGGGTTTCTCAGACTTTGTCTTCATATTTTTTAATCTTCCTCTTCTTTTCTTCACTACAGAACTTTTGACTTGATAGCTGCTCTGTTAGAGCCCTCTTCCCTTCCCCTCCTACAACTCTTCTTGTCCACTGTCACAGACACAGAAATTTCTCATTTGCTCTCCTGCTCTAACCTCTCCACTTGCCCCACTGACCTTATCCCATCCCATCTCCTGATTGCCCACTCTCATCCCCTCCCTTACTTTTCTCCTTATCTGCTCACTCTCCTCTGGCTCTTTCCCCTTACAATAAAGGCATACTTTAATCTCTCCCACTGAAAAAATAATAATCCCACTGCTGACCCCACTTGCCTCTTCAACTACCATCCATCTCCCTCAGGCCTTTTACCTCTAAGCTCATCGAACACGCTGCTGACTCCTGTTTCCTATCAGTCCATGATACCAGCCTCCATCGCCCGCTTGTTAAATTCTCAAACGAGTTCCTTTCATGCTTTCTCCCATGCTGCCTCTCCAGTTCGGGGAGAGCTCCCCATAGTCAGACACATTCAAATCCCTTCTTAAAATTCTCCTTTTCCATGACGACTACCAAAAACTTGACAACAGTTAAGCCAAGACCACCACCTGTCATGCTGATCAATATTTTCTCACTATTTCCTTGTACTCCCCTGTCTGTCTTTATTGTATCTGCTGACTCTTGCCTTCTACTTAGACTTTAAGCTCTACTCAGGCAGGGACTGCCTTCTTGTTCTGTCTTTGTATGAGTAGCACAGTGGGGGTACAAATCCATGATAACAATAAAAACAATAATAAGCAAGTCTCACTAGCATCCCAAGTCTTGTCTCCTATCCACTCCTCTCTTGTTATTGCTCAGATGAAATTGTGCAAGCACCGATCCAGCAGTAAATGGACATAGTAAGTCACAAAGTTTTACTTGCTTCTGAAAAAGTAGAGGGAATTTTCCTCCTCTGCCACACACATCTGACAATGACTTATCTTGCTGCTTTTCCAGCCAGCTGTGAATGTTCCCTAATCCATAAAAATTAAGGAAAAATGTTTTAAAAGTAGGACTATGGGTTTGATGCTGCAGGATATTAGTAATCACCGTAGGGAGCCTTTCACTTCCAGGTCTCCTGCTCATCTTAGTGGCCAGAATTTGTTACCCATTGATGGATAGGTCTGATGGCCTGCATGAAATGAGCTGGTGTCCATAGTCCATTTTCTAGTAGATATGTGATAACACTATTGCCCCGTCATCACACTTAGACCAAATCCTCGTTCTTTTTAGTGCTCTCAGCAAAGAAACTAGCGACTGGGAGGACACGGAGTCCAAACTAACTCCCCCCTCACTCTGTAGTGGTCCCTCCAGGTTAGAGTCAAGGCATATTAGAGGGGCTTCCAGTGACCACACTGTACGTGGGCTGTGGTCATGGGCCTGTCAGTCACGTCAACACTTCTATGAATGCTAAGTTCACAGTTTTTTAAAACAGGGTTATGACTGGGAGTTGAGTCTGACATGGCCATGTCAGGCTGCAAACCTGAACTGTAGATCAGTTCTTTCTCCTCACTGAGAAGGCAGAGCTCGGGAGAAATCTAAAAACCCCTATGTCAGGAGCAAAGGTCATTGATTCTCCAGTAGCCAAATATGTAGCCCAGGGCCAGTCAACATCTCGAGCTTCTGTCATGGCTTTGGGACCTCTTACAAAATCTGGGCACGTTTCCAATACTGAGCTGAAAGGAGGATACTTGACCCAGTGCTGCACCTATGGCACCGCAGCCCTTATTTCATTTCACACACAACTTTGTCTGGGTTTATTTGATTTTATGCTTTTTTGGTAATACCGCCACAGGAAATCCGCACTGCTCAATTAGTTTTTCCTGTCGGAGCTAGTCTTAAAAGAAATAAATAAATAACAATTTAAAAAAATGGACAGGAAAGTTGTTCAGGTCTGAGGATGCCTTGATAACACCGCTAATGAGATTTCCAGAATTTCCCTGTGGTTGAGCTTTCCATTTCCCACCCCGCCAAAACCCTGGGAACAGGAGTAGTGCCAGTTGCAAAGCTTCTAATTCTGACTACAGGTGTTTGGTTTGCAAGACACCACATGCCATATTGTAATCTCATTTATGAAAGAACTAATTATATAAAAATACAGATGTGTCAGAATCGCAGTCGCCGAATGTCTGAAATGCCCATGGGTTTTAAAAAAACAACCACCCTCCTCCAAAGAAAGCCCTATCCATTTGCCTTTTGTAACATTACCCACTAATAGTAATTTATCGTAAAAAAGGCACTTTGAATGCCAACATGTGTTCCCAAACATTTCTTTACAGCAAGAGGATTATGTCTGAAAAACAAAACTAAAATCCTTAGAACTCTACAATCCTGTTATTTTACAGAGCAGAATATTTTTGTATTGTTTACTTCTTGCACATTCTATGTCATTGTTTACAGAGTTTATCACCTTTCAGCCCTAATTATTACACAGTGTTTCACCAACCATATGCAGTCAGAAAAACTCCAGGAATACAAAGTAGCAGCTAGACCTGGTCAACTTATTCATTGTGAATAATGAGGTCGCTGTTGTTTTTAAACAACAACAACTTGGTTTCGGCAAATGGTTATTTGTAAGTACGTACTAGATCATTTGGATGAACATTTTTAAGTCTGTGGATTGTTTGCAAACTGTTCACTTTGATTATTCACTATTCTATAATAAAGTAATAACAATTACTAATTAATAACAACAACCGTAATGAATATAGCATTTGTTCTGGCCTCGATCCAGCAAAACACTTAAGCACAGGCTTAACTTTCAGAATGTGAGCAATCCATTGAAGTCAAAGTTAAATGTTGGCATGTGCTTTAGGACTCTATTGGATCTATGCCTATTTGGAGTATGTGCCCCCCCCCAAGAAAAAAACATCCTGAGTCACATGGCATTGTTTCTGCTCCCTGATTGGAGGAATGAAACTTTTAAAACTAGCAAATGCTGTACCGTGAATATCATATTCTCCAGCATGGTTTTCTTGAGTGATGCCACCCAGTTTATTCCCCAGTATAGTTGTACATTTCTTATTCCACAGCTCTCCCTGCAGCACAGTCCAAAGAGCAGGCTAGATCCTCAACTATGGCTGAACAATGCTTGCTCGGTGCAGCTGGGAGAGATGGCACAAAGGTGGTTTTAAACTACCATTGAGCTCTCTGATCCTTGGACCGCTGTGTGCTGACCTGGTCCTATGCTGTCAGTTAGAGCAGCTGTTCTTTGCTTACTTTCACTGGCTGAGTATGGTCCTAAGAGGTCATTGTGGAAGCCAGAGATTGCTGGAGAATATTAATGTCCCAGTCACAACTTTGTGTGAGCTGTTGGGATGAGGTGGTGTCTGACCCACCCCTGGAATCCCCTACAGAAAATAGCTAACCCTTTGTGGCTGGGTAAGCCAGCTTTAGGACAACTTTGCATTGGTGGAGCTGCCCTCGAGTAGGAGAAGATCTGGCGCAGACCATGGAGAGACAGTTTTGGATAAGGATACTGGGTCAAACACCTACTCCTAGGACGAGTATCATGGAAGCTTTGATGTCTATGCAGAACTGACAAACAAGGTTTCATCAGAAAGGCCTGAACATAGTGCAGATTTTCAGAAGGGCTCAGCACCCACAACTGGGACCAGACTTTCAGAAGTACTCAGGAATAAGTGGTGTGATTTTTTTCAAACGACTTCAGCACATTGGGTAATGGGCTCTTTGGAAAATCTGACGGTAAGTATCCAAATAAGAGCTGCTGGGTGCTGAGCTCATTTGAAAATGTGGCCTCTATTGTGGATGCTGAGCACCTAGCACAATGGTCCATGGATGGGTATCCGTAGGAAGCATGATAATACAAATAACATATAATAACGGTAAACTGAAAATCCATGTTGCCAAGTCTTGTGATTTGTACAGTGAGTCCCCTGACATCTGGTGTTCCTCTAAAGGCTTAGCTCCTGGACTCATGTTATTGCATCAGAATCTCAGGTTTCCTGGAAAAAAAAAAGTTTCTAGCCTTCATGGTTGTGGAGAAAAGCTTGAAAATGGGACCTGAGGGCATCCTAAAGGCTCAAAACGCAGCAGTCAAATAGAAAGAGCCCCACACTTATGATTTTTAAAAATGTCTCACGATTTTTAAGCCAATCTCGTGCTTTTTTTGGTGCCTGACTCATGATTTTTGAACATTTGGGGGTTGGCAAAACTGAAACCTGGTCCTGAGCTCTTGAAAACCTTCACTATAGTAAATTACATGTTATTTGAGGTATCTGCCTCAGACGGATACAGGGCTTATTATCCCTGCCAGGATCTAAATCTGTGGAAGACAAGAAATCTTTTCTCATTGCCCATTGCTGACAATTGCTCCTTTCTCACTGAAGCTTCACTGTGCTGGGTGCTGTACAGACACAAAGGGAGAGGCCAGGGCCGGCTCTGGCTTTTTGGCCGCCCCAAGCAAAAAAAAACGGGGCGGCCAGAATGGCGCAGCCGGAGCCAGGGTGCAGGGGGACTCCCTGCGCTGCAGCTGTGCCCCGGCTAGCGGGGGGAGGGGGACGGAACAGGGGGAGAGAGAGAAGGGGGGCGGCCAGGACTTCAGCGGGGCGCTGCCATGCGTCCTCGCCGCCTGCCGGGAGGGCTCTGCGCTGCTCCAGTCGGCGGGGAGGGAAGGACGCAGGCTGCCAAGCCGGGCTTGCTGCAGGGCGCTCCCGTCCTCCGTGCCACTGCCCCCTACAGGGCAGCCAGAGCGGAACACCACAAAAAAAAAAAAAAAAGCGGCCATGCCGCCCTAGGATTGGGCAGAATGCCGCCTCCTACAAGCTGCTGCCCCAAGCACCAGCTTGCTCGGCTGGTGCCTGGAGCCGGCCCTGGGAGAGGCAGTCCCTGTCTGCAATCTACTATGATCATTCAAATGTTCACGACGACAGATACACAAGGGGAAGGAGCACAGCTGCAGCAAGTTCATTTTAAAATTCAATATTCATGGTACGTTTCTTTGCAGTTTTCACTGAGCTGTAGGGGTCAGCACTCTAACACAAAGCTGAACTCCTTGCAAACCTGCCTAACCTCAGGCTTGGGTCTGAGACTCAGGTTCTGGGTAATTTCTTATGCCTGGAAGCAGGAGCGCCACCAGCTTTTTTGCCGCCCTAGGCGGCGGAAGGTCCCGCCCCCCGGAATGCCACCCTCGACAGAGGCAGCGGAAGGTCCCGCCCCCGAAATGCCACCCCCCAACAGAGGCCGCCCCGGTGGCCGCCCCCCAAATGTTAGCACCTAGGTTGCCTAATTGGTTGTGCCTGGAAGTCCACCAGAATGTCAGCACATCTAGTGGTACCAGGTGGCTGTGGATACCATAAGCGTGAAAATGATAATGCACAGACAGAACAAAGAATCCTGGAAGGGCAGAGAGAAAGCAATCTTTCCACCAGTGTCTGGATTCACTAAGAGTCTGGTCTAATGTCCATTAAAGTCAATGGGCATCCTTCCATTGTCTCCAGGGGTCCTCAGATCAGGCTGTTAACAGGGGACATGTTACTTTCCTTTTGTTCTATGTTCTATGCTGTTTTTAATATATATAATTGAATGTAATGCTGTCACTTTTATTCTGAATGCCAGAGAGAGAGCAGGGATGGAGGGGATGGCTAGCCAAGAGTAAAATCTCAGGCTTTTCAATTTCCCATTGTAAGGTATGGCTTTGCGTTGGTAGCAGTAAGCACAGCAAAATGCAGTGAGCTAGATCAGGATTCTATTCAATTGCCTGGGGCCCTAAGTGAAATTTAATAAGCAAATGTAAGATTTTAGTGCTGTGAAATGGAAACTTTATGGTGACTACTCCATCAGCCCCTTTCAAGCGATGTATCACATGTATGTTTGTGCAGTGCACCTCAGATGCTGAATCCAGCTCCATGGCTCTGTGCACTTTCACTCCCTCTTTTCTGTGTTTTCCCTGTGGATGGGACAGCCTCAACAACACTGCACTATGACTAGAAGGTGAAACTGAAATGGCAGAGCAGCATGTACACTGATGTGGTCTCCCCACCAGCGAAGGGAAGGGGTTGAATCTCCAACACACCCACATATCTGGACTTAAAGAATAGTTATGCCAGGGGATGCCGTCGGTACATCACAGGGATGTTTCTGATCACTTATGGTGACAATGCAGTACCTTAGCCTTTGAGACACAAGAGTTCTCTATGCCATCAGTTCTCAACTCAGAGGCCCCTGCGGGTCCATGAGCAGGTTTCAGGGGATCCACCAAAATAAGTCAGAGAGCAGAGCCAGCGTTAGAGTCACTGGGGCCCAGGGCAGAAAGCTGAAGCCCGAGCCCTGCTGTGCGGGGCTGAAGCCAAAGCCCGAGCAACTTAGCTTTGTGGGGCCAGCTGTGGCATGGGGTCCCAGGCAATTGCCCTGCTTGCTACCAGCCCTGGCTTTTAATCTACCAGATATGCAGAAAAAACAGTTGTTGTGGCAGAAGTGGGCTGTGGAGTTTTTACAGCAGGTTGGGGAGGGCTGGCGGGGCGGAGCTCAGAAAGAAAAAGGTTGAGAACTCTTGCTCTATGCAATTCCCTCAAATTCCAGACCTCAGTGGAGAAGAAATTTAGTGATTGACTAGGGCAGGAGTTCTCAACCAGGGGCCCCCTGGGGGGGCCCGTGAGCAGTTTATAGGGGACCACCAAGCAGGGCCAGTATTAGACTCACTGGGGCCCAGGACAGAAAGCCAAAGCCCCACCATGCAGGGCTGAAGCCTGGGGTCCCGCCACCCGGGGCTGAAGCCAAAGCCTGAGCAACTTAATTTTGTGGGGGCCCCTGTGGTGTGGGACCCCGAGCAATTGCCCTGCTCGCTAGCCCATAACACTGGCCCTGGCTTTTATATGCAGAAAAACATTTGTGGCACAGGTGGGCTGTGGAGTTTTTATAGCATTTTGGGGGGCCTCCGAAAGAAAAAGGTTGAGAACCCTTGGCCTAGGGAACAGCCCGCCATGGCATCCTTGACACACCAATGGGAAATGAAAAGCAAGAATTTGTAACTTTTTAAATAACAGGTGACTACGCTCAATTCAAAATGGTGGCTGGTTAGGGACTTTACGTCCTCCCTGAGGTGGAAATGAGATTAAGCCACATCGGATCCAGTTGTACTTTGCCATGTATGATCCTTAAGTTTTCTCCACCTGATATTTTGTGGAGGCTTGTGTAAACTATTCCCCATCTTTTAGAAAGCAGGAAAATCTAGTCAGATGTCTTCAAGGCTGCACTCAGAATCAGATCCCACCAGTAGCTGCACCACTGTACCATTAGGTAGGGATCATTAATAGCCATACAAATAATGGTTATCTAGTAATAAGTAATCCTATTAGTTGGAGCAGGACACTCTTGAGTTCTAATTTTTGCTCGGCCACTTACTTTGTGACTTTGGACAAGTTGCTAGGAGCCAATCCAACTACTGTTCATGTCATTGGGCAGTCATCTCAATGGACTTCAATTGGAATAGGATTAAACCCCAGTGCTGCAAGTTGCTAGGTACTTTCTGTAAGGTGCTCTGTATCGCCAAGTCTCATTGCCTTCTACAGGAGCTGAAGAGCCTCAGCATTTCTGAGGAGGCACTTTGTAGAATAAAACCATTTGGTCTTAATTTAAGCACCTAGAAGATAATAAGGTGATAAATAAAGTCAAATGGCTTTGTCAACAACAAATCATGTCAAACCAACCTAATATCCTTCTTTCACAGAGTAACAAGCCTTGTGCATAGGGTGGGAGCAGTAGATGGGATGTATCTCAACTTTAATAAGGTTTTTGATACTCTCATAAACTACAGAAATGTAGTCTAGACGAACCTATTCTAACGTGAGTGCACAACTGGTTGGAAAAGCATACTAAGAGAGTAGTTATCAGTGGCTCACAGTCAAGCTGGAAAGGCATACTGAGTGGGGGTCCCACAGGGGTCTGTCCCACGTCTGGTTCTATTCAGTATCTTCATAAATGATTTGAATAATAGCATAGGGAGTACAGTTACAAAGTTTGCAAAGATATCAAGCTGGGAGGGATTGCAAGTGCTTTGGAGGACAGGATTAGAATTCAAAATGATCTTGAAAAACTGAAGAAATGGTCTGAAATAAATAGGATGAAATTCAGTAAGGACAAATGCCAAGTATTCCACATAGAAAGAAATAATCAATTGTACAAATACAAAATGGGAAATGACTGCCTAGGAAGGAGTACTGCAGAAAAGGAACTCGGGGTTATAATGGACCACAAACTAAATATGTGTCAATAATGGAATACTGTTTCAAGAAAAGCAAACATCAATCTGGGATGTATTAGCAGGAATGTGGTAAGCAAGACACAAGAAGTAATTCTTCCACTCTCCTCAGCACTGATAAGGCCTTGACTGCAGTACTGTGTCCAGTTATGGGCACAATGCTTTGGGAAAGATGTGGACAAATTGGAGAAAGTCCAGAGGAGAGCAACAAAAAAAATGATTAAAGGTCTAGAAAACATGACCTAGGAGGAAAGTGTGTAAAAACTGGGTTTGTTTAGTCTGGAGCAGAGAAGACTGAGAGGGGACATGATAACAGTCTTCGAGTACATAAAAGGTGGTTGTGAAGAGGAGGGTGATAAATTGTTCTCCTTAACCATTGAGGACAGGACAAGAAGTAATGGTCTTAAATTGCAGCAAGGGAGATTTAGATTAGATATTAGGGAAAACTTCCTAAGTGTAAGGATAGTTAAGCATTGGAACAAATTATCTAGGGAGGTTGTGGAATCTGCCTCACTGGAGGTTTTTAAGAATAGGTTAGACCAACATCTGTCAGGGATGGTCTAGATCAGTGTTTCTCAACCTTTTTGATACCAGGGACTGGCTCGTTGCCTTCCTAAACTGCCTTAGAAAGATCTCAGGGACTGGCGCCAAGCCACGGACCGGTCATTGAGAAACACTGGTCTAGATAGTACTTAGTCCTGCCTCAGTGCAGTGGATTGGATTAGATGACCTATCAAGGCCTTTCCAGTTCTGTATTTCTATGATCTTTCCCACATGGTGTATTTTTATTTGTTTCTCTATCTTTTGCAGATGGCAGATAAATAAATCTCCCTTTTCTTGTTTTTTGGCTTTACACTCTGTCCCTGATGTTTCTATGGTAATGTGTAAATCTGATGCTCCATTATTTCTTTTAAGCATATTACCTAATTCTTATCATGCTGCCTCATTGTCTAGCTCTGGGACTCTTTCTTGGGTGATGGAAGAGATGAATGTCCACTAGTCAAAAACTAAACTTAAAAAAAAAAAATCGATCCAGCTCATGGGGAAAAAAATAGTTTCTTTTTTAATCACTGCCATAAAATGTACTACAGTTTGATGCTAGTTCCTTGTCAGCTTTGAAAGACTAGCCAATGGGCCCCTGAGAGGTATCTTGTAATGTGTCTGTTGGATCAATTGGAACTGTATCGCAGGCAAGGAGAACAATACTAAACAAGCCCTTAAAGACCAGGTTAGACTGAGTGCAGATGACATTTTTATTCATTCTCAGCCAGATTGCTTGGTAGTGTGTCCTCCCTGTGAAAAATGACACTCTGGCACCAAGCCACCAACTGCAAAACAACTTGGCTTGGAAGCTTCTGTATGTCTTAGCCCCGAGACTAGCATCACGGAAGAAGATGTCAGATCACTAGCTTCTCAGACTAAGAATGATAAAACAGCTTCCTCCCTTAACAAGCACCTCCTCTCCTTCATTTAGAACAACAATGAGTTTTTTCCTAATCTTAGTTCTTCGGTAGAACCAGTGATGTTGCATAGTTCTCTCTCTAGTGAAAGCATTAGCTGTGTGGCTAGGAATAACTGCATCCAGTAGCAATGTGTGTGCAGGCCTCCTATTCTTAGCACTGTGTAGAGGGTTTGGAGCCTTTTAACTCTCCTCTTCCCATTGCTTTCTTCAGGCCTACTTTTGTGTTTCTAGGGTGATATTTTCAAAGGGATCCGAGTGATTAAGGAGCAGAACTGACTTTCATGGAGATTGGAACCATCACAACTCTGAAAGCTGCCATCTTGGCTCACACAGCCCAGACTGAATTGGAGATCAGCAGCGGCAGCGCTAAACACAAGAGCCTCTACAGTTTGAGCTAAACGGTCAGGCTTTGTAGCGGAGAGCTGCAACATCCTTTATGGATGGGGCACAGAGGGTGGCACATAACACACACTGGCCAGTGGATTACACTACTGATAGGAATCATTGCCCCTTGCCAAGACTGTCTTGATAGCCAGCTGCTAAAATCCGACCTCTGTAAGAGAGGGGCTGCAACAGAGAGAGGGGAGAAGAGTTTTTCCTCTTAAGGTATGTCTGCACTTGTAGCTGGGGGTGTGATTGTCAGATCACATAGATACAGTTGCGCTAGCTCGAGCTAGTGCACTAATGTAGTATTGTAGACGGGGTACCATGGGCAGTGGCAAGTGCCAGAACAGGCTAGCTGTGCTGAGCACAAACCCACCCATGGTACATATGTATCACAATTAATCCATGTCACCTCTGCTGCTGCCTGTGCTACCACGACTACACTACTATTTTTCGCATGCTAGCTCAATGAGAACTAGTGTGAGTATGTATATAAGAGCTGGGACCCACACCCCTAGCTCCAAGTGTAGACATAGCCTTAGAAAGACAATGATTTAACTCTTCATTCTGTAGGCTGCAGGGACACATTATATGAGTTAAGTAAGTGTAGTGCGGACTGACTGGTGAGAACTATAATGATATATAGCAGCTACCACTGGGCACCAGGAAAAATCAAAGGGAAATCCTGTAGATGGATTTTGTTGCCCACTAGAACTTAATTCTGACTCTGCCTACTACATTGTGAAGTGGGTATTTCAGTAATCAAATAACAGCTTCTTTCTGAGATAAGGCCATTATCTTTGTTTTCAGCTGTGATGCAGTGCGACATGCATAGTAGGGCTTGTCAGGATTCATCGTCAGTCCTATTTCAATGTTAATAAGTCCTTAATCAAGTCATCCAGGATGTCACATTCAACAGTGGATCATGAAATGCTTGAGAACTGGAATCATATGAGCATTATGTAATGGTAAGCGGTATCCACATCATATCTAAAGTCGGTGCTTGCCAAGAAAACATCCTTCACATTCTGAAACTAATCTATCCAAGCTTTCAGGATCAATCATAAATTGGCTGGCTACATACACTATTACTCTGTGAATATGGATAGTATAATATACACCATACACAGTCATTCATTCTCACATTGCTTATCTGTTACTTATTTTCTGTGCCTAATTAACTTTTGCTTTAAAATAATACTGCACAATGTTGGCCCAATCACTTTAAACCAAGGTTGGCACTTTAAATCCAGATAGAAATGAACTGAAACCTAAAACCAGTTGTCCTTATTCTAATCTATTTGTGATTCATAAGGAGCAAGGGGAGGTTCAAGCCAAGCAGCTGGTGGTGGAGAGAAATTGGAAGCTTTCCAGAGGGGCTAGGTTTGTGATCAGAACCTACAGCTCATAGTAATCTTCAAAAACGAAGGCACAGAAGTAAGTGCTGAAATTGTGGCTACAGGATTTGGATTTTGTAAGTCTTTTCCATTTAAAAAAGAGCAGCGGGTACTATAATGATCCCATGTTAAGTATTTTCCCCTGCTATTTGAACCAAATCCAAAACAGCGTCACCTCTTCTTATGAGATTGTCTTTCTCTCTCTCTACATTACATTTATACATTGCATAATATAAACCTAAATACAGCATATAGGTACATACATGTGCTGTATTCTCGAGGGATGTCAATTCCTTCCAGGGCTGGTTTAAAAAAAGGGGGGGATACTTGTTGGTGGAAAGCTTCAATTTATTGACATAAAAATCATTTTGATTCGGCTTTAATGGAATTGGGGGGGAAACAGGTTTTTTTGGGTTTTTTGTGGTCTCTTTTTTCCCCACTGGAGATGAGCCACCAGGAGGAAAACCCCTCCACAAACCCTCCACATTTTTCACTTCAGTTTCAAAAGTTGATTCAAATCAAAATGAAAACTTTTAATCTGTCGAAAAAATCAGAACAATTTGCTGCGAACATTTCTGTTGACTGAAAAGCCATGGCTCATTGGAAAAAATGTTAAGGAAAAATTATCAATCAGCCCTAATGGAGACTGGAAGAATGAAACTATCAGCTATTATGAGGAGTCTTGTGCGTATGGGAGACAGAACTGTTATAGGATCTGGATCTAGTTTATGGAAATTACTCCTGCAAGAAAAAAGAATGATCATGGACCTCATCCTATTCAGAACCAAATGCAAGAACTCATTTCTTTGACTTAACGTTACCTACAGAAATTACACCCCCCCTTAACTCGCCATTCAACAATATATTCCTCCCCCGCCCTGAATTACTCAAGCTCTATATCTCTAGGAAGAATTCATTTTATTTCCATGTTTAAATATATGGCAGATGCTCCTATATTTATGATAATGGGGGCCCCATAAAATTACATAGACAGACAGGTAGGTGTTAAAGTTGCCTTGGTAATTTCAAGTATGAATTTCCAAACTGTTCGTGGGTTTTATACTTTTAACCTAAAATTCCATCAATATGGTTCATTCTTTGACATGTATCACAATGCAGAATTAGTGGGTTAGGGATGTTTAAATCAATGAAGTGATTATGTATCTGGATGGATCATCCCTGTGTACTTTAAAATCTCTTAAGTAGCTTTTATTTAATTCTTGTAACTGTTATCCTTTTTTAAAAAGAAGAAAAAAGCCCTTTTAAATATTTTCATTAACATATATTAGTGTGTGTGTAACTGCTGTACGTATGTTTTAATTTAATTTAGCTTTAACAGCAACATTTTTCCATGTTAATTAAATGCCAGTTTGTTATTAAGAAAATATTTCTTGAAGTTGAACTGGGTGATAGATACGTATCTATCACATCATGGTGAAACCGTGTTAAATAATGTTTTAATTGCAGTTTGTTTTTAATTACCATTCATTAAGCATGTTATTAAATCTAAATTACCTACTTATGAAAAGGAAGGATTGTAAATGGAAATAGCTACAGACCCTTCACTGCAGCATTGCTATTGGGACACTATCATTTGAAGTGCTTATGCTAAAAGTTTGACCTATTCTGGTTATTCCTAACACTGCTCCACAATCTAGGCCCCACCCCTTATTAAACAGAATAACAGGAGTCTGAGCCAATCAGCAGACATGAGAGCAAAATAAAGTATGAAAAATGGTGATAAAGCAGCTCTTTGACCAAGGAAGCAGGGATCCAGCAGGGGAGAAGCTGTAGCAAGGAGGGAACAAAGGCAGAGAAAATCCAAGTTAAACAAGAAATTGAAACCAATTATCTAAATTAAAAGAAGCAGAGGAGAGAGACTGGTTGCCTGAAGGGCGCAGAGGGATACAACTAATGGGATACAGAGCTTTTCCCTATTAGCTCATCATTACAAGTCTGGCCCAGGTCAGTAGTCGTTACCATCTGATGAATGAGTGATGGCTCTGATGTGAAATGAGCAGGTAGGCTCAGTCTACATCATTAATGGAACTGCTGTTGGTAGCAGAGAGGACAAAGCTAAATGGGTCATGGACCCCTTTCCCCCCTAGAGGTCAGGGTTGAGGCACGTTTGAGACACGCCTGTGCAATACCCAGAGGATTGCACCAGAGATGTCAATTCAGCTCTTTTTAAATTTATTTTAAAAATAGAGCTGGTCAAAAAACTGGGAGGGGGAAGGAGGAATTGCAGAAATGTTCACAAAAATGTAACACCCCCCTATTTTTGTCAAAAAGGAGAAAAGCTGGGGGGGGGGGGGTGGCATGTGATAGAGTGAGATTGACACAACCAGTGAGCAGATAAAGGAGACAGAGGAGGGCTGGGGTCAGAAAGGCCAAGGTAAGATTTCTGCTGGCCCCTACACTCACTAGAGGGCCAGTAAAAGAGCCCTGCCACTTCCTGATCCTGCCAGAGCTCTAATGGAAGGATTAACAGGGTGAGGGCCCCTTGGGCAGTACTTTGGAGTGGGAACACTAAGGAGATGCCTACATGTTGAAGATGGTTGATCCAGTTTGAACTGTCATAGGCTCGAGTCCACGTGAAGTAGAGCTTTGTACAGTATGTATAACTCCTGCTCTCTTTGGCTTTTATTTCTCCTCTTACACTGGTTTTACATCAGTATCTCCATTGACTACTGTTTACAGTGTAGCTCAAATCTGAGTCAGGTCCTCTCTGCTAAGTACCGTCTTCTCTTCTCTTCACTTATCTTGTTTCAAAACCTTCTGCACCAGATCTTACTTTGGTTTGCCAAAGTGATTTGGTTGCTGCTGTAGCTTCCCACAAGTTGATATCTGTGTCACAGAAATCAAGGTTTTTTCTTTATATCTCTGCCTCCATCTTTAGCTCATAAAACATTAGTTATACAACATTTGGTGTGACATTTTCATTGGTGGCTTCTCTGAAGCAGCTGTTTTTAGTCCAGTGCAGTGGTGCTTTTATGTGGATTGCTTCATTTTCATTGTGCACCTTCTTTACAGAATCTTGTGATTCATGAGGGTATCTTGCTTCTTGATATGTCAAATGGCTTCATGAAATTTTGCCAATTCTTTGATAGACCAGCAATAACTTGCCCATGTTTCAAAGTTTTGGAATAGTGTGGAGATCACTGTAGCATCATAAGCATGACTTTTGGCTGACAGATGATCTCAGTTGGCTGTGAACTTCTGCAAAAGGTTGGGGAAGGTATCTACCAGACCCTGATTCCTCCAGAGGACAGAGCACATAGTAACCAATCACTAGAAAGCTGGAGGAGGCCCATAAGTTCCTTATGTCTCTAGATCAGTAGTTCTCAACCACTTCCAGACTGTGACACCAAGATGTGACGAAGTGGGGGGTTTTCTTGTTTTCTGTGGAGTTTCAATGGTTTGCATGCAGAGGGGGTGGGACTCAGTTTCCCTGGGCGTTACTGGTTTAACGAGGTGAGGGGAGAGGGAGTGTGTTTTGCAGAGGACCGGAGAGAGGATGTGGGGACCCAGCCGATGGCCAGGAGGATGAATACCCCAGCGACCGGTGACCTGGCGACCTGGTGACCCACAGGCCCAGCTGAGGAGACACAGCCGGTTCTGGCCAGTGGGAGGACAATGGGCTGCAGAGTGAGGACCCAGTGACCTAACCAGCCGGTTCCAGCCAGAGGACAGAAGCGAGGAGAGGAGGTCCCGGTTTACGACCCTGTTTACTGGAGAGAAGACAATGGACAGAGGTGGGGCCTGGAGCCGGTAATCTCAGATGCCCAGCTGCGAGCAGAAGGGGCTCTGGGCTGGAGAGGGAGAGCAGGCAGAGCCCACCTGGATGCAGGGAGACTGGGATATGCTGTGCTGAGGGAGGCCAGGCCTGAGGGTCAGAGAGTTTCCTGTGCTGTGTTCAACTCTCAATAAACCCTCCTGTTTCATGCTGGCTGAAAGTCACTCCGGTCTAAAGATCAGGGTTGCATCAACCCCTTCGGGGGTGGAGGCCCCGGGGGTCCAGAGCGAGTGGACTCCCTGAGGGGGCCCACGGCAGAGACAGACGTGCTAAAGCTCAGAGAGGTGCGGATCCAGGAGGTGGAGGGGCCTGACCCCGAGAAACAGTGGACCCCCGAGAAGGGCTGTCTCACTAAAAGGGGCACCCCCCATGGACCGCACAGGGCCAAGAGTGGGCACGATCTGTGAGTCCGTGACACAAGATACATGAGAAAATAAAGAAAATCTTCACTTTAGAGCAATATCCAGCAGCAGAACCATGGGTAAAGGTTTGTGCAAAGCCACTTGTGGAAATCCATATTTCCCTAAGTAATGGTCTATGAAATGGGTTCTCAACCCTCTGAAGCCTATTTATGACACACAAGCGAGGGTGGTTTGAGAACCCATGTCGTAGACCATTTAGCTATGGCAATATGGATTTCCACAAGTGGCTTTGCACTTTGCATCTGCATGGTGCTGTTGGGTATTGCCTTAGAGTAAGATTACTTACAGCTCATGACTCTAAATGATTTTCTAATCACCTATAATTTATTTTTATTGACTGCTTTTTGTCAACAATACATAGCCAGATCCTTCAGCCATTTTTGAGTTATTTCTGATCTAAAAAGTATTTTTAGTGCAAATATTTATCTGTTCATCAATAACTCAAAGCTAGTTGAAATCTGAAGTCACTGAAAAACGTATTCACAGTGGTTCTTAGATGGGGAAAGGTTTTCAGCCTAAAAGGAAAAAGTTATGACTAAGTGAAAACAGAGATTTATAATGGAAATTCTATTGCAACGTTAACAGTAGCGCACACTACCTTGAATGCTATAGTGTTGTCCAATTACTTCAGCTATGTGGCACAATGTATTTTATACACACTGACAAACATTGGGAAGTATACTATATTTCCTGTAAGAAGATTGACTATGAATCCCCGAGTCTCTACTTTCATGTTGAAGGACATATTATAATATACTTTAGGCACACAACTGGACATCTAATTTCCATGCACAATTATCGTGATACACACAAATCAGGTAACTGCACATGCAAATGCCTCTATTATTTCAGCCATTAGTGCATGTAATGACTCCATTTGGCCATGAATAAGGCCGGCAATTATGTTTGCTTTTTGCATGTGCTATTGAATGCTTTTAATTGTATGAGAATCTGTCTGTCTGCTGGTTAGTCTTTGATGTGAGGTATAATAAATATCATGGAGCTTTAAAGGGCAGCATGAACATATTTGTCTGACGTGTATAGACAGAGTCAAGGGACCTTGCTTTTGCTCATGGTCCTGGCTGCGTGAAACATTCTTCATATGGATGCTATAATTACCATTACATTTATACCTGTGTTTCAGAATCATTATTGTTGCCTTTATGTATGCTTGTAAGTCCTTGTGGTAGCTCAATGCCTCAGATCTACGTACGTTGGCTGCATTGTTTTTTGTTTTTCTCGTATTGCTACTAATTTGATATTGCCTTATTGCTTTCTGCCACACCACCTTTCCTCTCTGTCACAGAAATGGGTCAAACAAGTTCAGAAGACTATGAATTGGGAGGATAGTCTCCTCCTAGCATCACTACCCTCCAATGCTGGATTGGGAAATTTTCCCTATAGGAGTTTGTCTTAATTAAAGGCTTCATTCTGTTTTGGCTACACAAACACAGGAGCCCCCATGCTGGTATCTGAAATTTACAATGTATTTTCTTTTTACTCAAAGATATTAAAGCAGAACAGAAGAAAGGATCAAAGGTACCATAATGTTTCTATAAACAAAAACAATATAGTTTGTTTTTCCTTGGGTCTATTTTATTCCAAACAAGTCTTGCAGGCACATTAGGCTCAGATTTCATTATATTGACAAATCACCAGCTGGCAACAAAATCACATATGTTTGAGTAAGTAAAATAGATTAGAAGTTGAATGAGAGATTGGCAGATGATTCAAACAATTGTATTGACTACTGTACATTCTGTATCTATCTAGCTGTCTATGGATTTATACCATGCTTTCATCACTGAGGTATCTGATTAAGATGGGCCCAAGTCACCAAGTTGGGATCCACATTTGGATCTGAACTTTCAGAGATGTTTGAATCGGGGACTTAGACTGAGGCCCATCTCCAATAGAGAGGACATTAATTATCTATCAGTGTTCTGTATGGACTGGTGAGAACTGCATCAGCTACAAAAATAATCCACAAATCCCCCTAAACTGGGATATTAGTTTGAGGTTTTGCTGCCTTTCAGTGAATTCACAGGAAAAGATATAATTCCCTGGAAGCACAGCCAAAAACCTTCATTTTTGGTTTATTCATCAAGGGATGAATAATTCACTCCGAATTACTCAAACATAGGTGTAACTGCTATGATGACTGATATTTTTATGAGTCATATTTTTCCTCTATTCCCCGTATGCTCTTTGAGGGCCAAATCATGGTCCCTTTGAAAGCAATGTGGATTTGCAATGGACTTCAAGGCTCTCGCCTTGTCTTTTCGGTGTATTCTGAACCCAGCTGGTAATGAAACCTCAGAGTGCATCAATTTGTTTTTAAGGTCAATATACCTGTCTATCTCCCCTCCATTTTAGATTGAAATAATATCCTTGGTATAGGGCATTTCTTGGGAAATAATGACCAGCTGGAATCTCCTTAAACTATCAACTACTCTAGGCCCAGAAAATGTCCAGCCCCTCAGTCGTTATTAAATTAAAAAACAAATGGCAAATGAACATCTATGCATTCTTTTTTTTTTAAGGGTTCTATAAAGTCAAGGCTCAATCAGCATCTTTACTGGATGATTAATGGGAAAAGATTTCCCCAAGTCTGCATTTGAATTTCAAAGAGAATTGACTTTGGCCATGCTCATGTCCCTTTTGTGGTCGCTCTGCAAGAATGTTTGAGTGATCAAGTTTTACTTACCCAGATCCTTATGGAAAGGACATTTTAATCTTTAGTCTTGATTATTCACAGATTTCTAATATGGGATGGAATACTGTTTGACACAATAGGGGACCAGAATCCCCCAAGCCCCTCGCCAGAGTCCTGGCCCAGAAACAAATATGAATTAGACAAGGATCTGCCCTGATTGTTTGCAAACAGGAATGGGCATGCATGTGCAGTTGCTTAAATTCTGCCCCCTGCCAATGACTCGTACAGTAGCTTAATTAATGACTGATGTGCAATGATGTCAGGAACAAAATGTTTGGGGCTGAGGCAAGAAAAGATTTCATTTTTTCTAAAACCCTTCTTATCTGCTGCCTCTCCCTAAACTGCACCCTCTTCATGAAAGACTGAAATACTAAATGGCTTCTTCAGACTCTTTCTGGCTCTGAATTATGCTGTCCAACTTGGAGACAGACTCCCTCCCCCAAGTCCTTTCCTAAGGTGCTGAAAAGATCACCCACACTTTTTGGGGAGTAATAATGAAGTGAAGTGGCTCAGAGAGCATTATATATGTGCCCATCTGGGCTGATCACATGATGTTTTCCCCAGGACATAGGCAGTATACACAGGACTTTTTGCCCCTTTCCAAATCATCTGCATGGGAAGATAAACTGGGAGTTAACAAGGGTCAGGTTTATGACAGAGGAGGAAGACTGCTAATGACCATTATCTATGCCACAGGTTTAACTTCATTACTTTTGCATTAAATTCTTAATGCCCAAAGCAATAAGCAAACTGAGTCTGGTTGAACTGTAGTAACCTAATCTTCTTTCATAAAAAAAAAAGAGGGGAGAGCAGAGTCATTCGAAGTTGCCTTTAGTTTATCTTTCTCTTCTCCACCCCCCCGCCGGTATTCGCCATTAACATGATGTAACGTTGCCTTTCTTGTATTGCAGTGCCTAACTCACTCAATCAGCATCTTTGTTTGTTTGTTTGTTTTGGTTAAGGTCAAAAGTGTAGTAATTGAAATTGTCTGGCTGACCGGGGCTTTATTTAATACAGAGTTTCTTCTGATCAGGGCAGAGTTTCGATATTTCATGCAGTATAGGGTAGGCAGTAAGGGCTTGTTTCAGGCCTGGACATTCCCCTGTGCCCCAAACCAGACCCTGAACCCAAACTTTTTGAATTTCAGACTCTCCAAGACTGATGAGAGGGCAATTTGAAACCCCAAATTTGTACCTGCCCCTCCAGTTGTGGCCCCAGTGAATCAGATCCCAAGCTAGAAGGATCATATTTTCCAGTTCCTATTTGGATGTGGTCAAACTCTTGCAAGAACAGTTTAAAAATTCTCAGGGCTAATAGATCTAATCCTGACTGTAGGCCTGATTCAGCCTTGATTTCAAACCTTTTAAACATGACCCAGATTGGATCCTAATCCAAACATCCCGTTATGGCCCCAAATTAGTCCCACTGTATCTGCGAACAGTTCTAATCTAGTGAAAAAAGAAATGACACCAGAATATAATTAAATGAGATAAATATTTCAGAACAGCTGGGTTCAAAATTTCCTTTCCTGTTTTTTTTTTTAGCCTCCCACTGTGTCACCAAGAAAATAATAAAATAGCCTCTGCTCGTGAGTGACACTGAGATATTTTTAGAAAGAGCCATCCAGGCAGCAGAGGGAGCACAAGTTACAGAGCCTAACAAATGTTGTCCCCAGACCTGACAACCTCAGAAAGTTTTTGACAAACAGTGATGCAAACAGCCCCTTGCTTTGCTGGCTTGGCCTCCAACAGAAACTGAGGGAAAGAATCGGTGTTTGCTGGGAAGGGGTAACATTGCCTGATAGGTGAAGAAACATTATTTTACTGCTTCTGGGCTATAGCTATCAAGGTGATAGGTGCCTTAGATAGAGAGGTAGATAGATAGAAGAAAATAATGTTACAGACAAAGGGGAGTTAAGCAATAAAAGTGAAAACCTAAGGGGAAAAAAATCCTATCACCAGTGCAATATAAGATATTACCATAATCCAATATTATATGATTCAAATGAGAATCCTGCACTTTGAGTAATAAGTAGAGTTGCCAATTTTGGCTGGGCATCTTCCTGAAGATTTCCTGACATGACATAATCTTTAATTCAAGATTCATCTTTAATTCCTGGAGATTCCAGGACAATCCTGGAGGGTTGGCAACCCTGATAATAAGTGTCCAAGGCTGGGCATTTATCTTATGACCTGTTCTCTGCTCTGAATTATCAGGGTTAGTGGATTCTTGGAATGTTAAAAATAAATAAATAAATAAATATCCCTCTGCAATAACATTTCCCCACTGAGCAGACTAAAGGGGATTCTGTGATCAGTCCTGATTCTGAGCTGGAGTGGGGAGCCAATATGCCAATGCTTTTCAGAGGCCATGAAAATACAATCGGAATCTGGTCCATGGCTATCAGAATAAGGCTTGTTATGTAACTCTAAAGGTTGTCAGCCCTTTTAACAAGTCGTGTTGTCTCCCTGCTGACTTGCCTGCCTTTAACTGCTTGGTGTGACCCTTGTGCTGCCCCTTCCACCTGTGTTAGCCTCCTATTGCCCTGTTCCCCTGTTGGCTGCTAACCTCTTCATGCCCTGTCTCCCAAATGAGAAACTATTTTCATAATGTGAAGTAGCCATTTTGTGCGGCTCAGAATGCAGCTCAGGGAATGCAGATTCAAACTGCTGTGCATGCCACACACAGGAAGGAGTTAAAGGTGGGACCAACCCTGGCGGTAAGGAGAGCCAATTAAAAGGTCTTTATTACATCTTTGCCAGTGAAGGGAGCACAAACAGACAAGAAAGAGCATGGGAAAGTGGCCATCAAAGCCTTTGGCTGTCTTTGTGGACTGGGGAAAGTTCTCAAATCCATAAAGCCTGATCCTTTGAGGTGCTGAGCTCATCTTGTGAAGTGTGGGACCAGCAACCTCAGTGGGAAAGGAATGGGCTCATCTTGTCTCTGCATTGGGGCCGTTAAGGCATACTGGCCACTCAAAATCAAATTCCTTCAACTGTTACATTTTAATTTAGTCTTGAGCAGAGTTTTGGCCTTGCCAAGCAATCACTTTCTCCCCGCTCTTTCATGTCCATGGAGAGGCTTCTGGTAGTGTACAGCCCAGCTTTGGGCCTCATAATTGTGTCATAAATAGTCTGTGTAAAACAGAAGCACCATTTTTGCTGAGCTAAGCTGCACCCTTGCTACAGAAGTTCAGCAGGAATATGCCCTCTCTAAGTTCCTGATGCAACGCCCATGGCTGTCAGTGGAAATGCTCCCACTGACTTCATTTGGAGTTGGCTTGAGTCTCAAACCAGTGAACGTCTGTATTTATCACTAGAGTTGGGCTGGAATATGATTTTCCTGTTCCACTTCGTCACGAAACCAAGACTTTTCGATGAAAAAATGAGTGTGTGTGTGTGTGAGAGAGAGAGCACATCCAGAACAGCTAACAGACTGATCCTTAGGGCACTCCCTTGGGAGAGGTTCAAGACCATGGCTGGCCTGGATTCAGATCGGGCACTTGAATCTGGGTCTCCAGCATCTCAGGTGAGGACCCTAACCACTGAGCTATTGGCTATCCTGGGGCGGGTGTCTCTCTCAATGGTTTTTTGTCAAAAATGTCCTGACCAACCCTATTTAAGACCTGAATAAATAGGCTGTTACAGGAGCTCAGGTTGAAGATAAAGAGTGTTTATAGCCATGCTGTAGCAATATTGGATCGGAACAGTGGAAAAGTCAATGAACTCCAGTGTAGTGAATGATGGTTGATGTGACAGCCTGCAAACTCAAATTTTGTTCAGATCAAGCATTTAATTACAACAGCTGTTTAGTAGATATCCTCTGAAGCCTCACCTACTGGGGCCAGTGGACAGATGCTGTTTACCCTGCCACTCAATCTGTCACTTGAAAATAATCACTGAGTCTTTAAGTAGCACACCCCCCAGGACTGGCATGAAGATGTGGCTTATAAGAGGTTAAAAATAAAAGTCGAGATAGTCCAGTGCTCGAAGGGCAATTAGCAGTGGTTACCACATCGGGTTTACCACACTTTTCAGTAAAGAGCACATAAAGAGAGAGAGAGAGAATCATTACAAAGGGGTACTTATATTGCCCTCTGTAAAACACTCTTGTGCCAATGATACCCATCCCATGGCTCTTCATAGTCCTTGCATTCAAAGCTTTTCTTCAGTTTGAGTAAGACATTGCATTAAATCCTGACATGGGTGTTGCTGAAGTCAAAGGAAGAATGTGGTTATTTGAGAGCACAGAGATAGGGGGCCGGATATCTTAGGAGTTTATTGAAATGGGACATAGAGCGTTTGACTCACCAGCTACAGTGCATGTTGGCAGTGAATGAACGTTATTTCCCAATAGCTTCTCAGCGGCCTGTGTGAAATGAGAATTCACTGGTGTCTCTGTCTAGTTGCAAAGACCCTGTCCACTCTGGCTGGGGAAACTCTGCTGGTGATCATTGTGTTTGAAGCTAGTTGTGGCTAGCAACGTTTCCCTGACTAGTGTGGCCGGGGATTTTTCACTTTCCCTCACCCTGAAGACTCCTGTTATAAATCATAGAATCATAGAATATTAGGGTTGAAAGAGACCTCAGGAGGTCATCTAGTCCAATCCCCTGCTCAAAGCAGGACCAACCCCAACTAAATCATCCCAGCCAGGGCTTTGTCAAGCTTCTAAAGATGTTTTTAAGCCTTGCTAAGCCTTGGCCATTCTAACACAGTCAGTGCCTGAAAGCTAGGACTACTGTCAGATTTTTGTGAAATTCACCTCCCATTGCACTGGCAGTGTTGCTGCTCCAAGACTGCTAGCCGTGATGAAAGCACTAGTTGAGATAGATTGCCAGCTGCCACTGATGCTTTATGTGCCATGTCAATGACTTTAGCTCTCAAAAGGGTTCGATGATACCGTGCTTAATACTTGGTGGCAGCCTGCAGCTTATTTTCATAAAGGCTCCCAGTGTTACTAGTACCGGAGAAGCTGGACTCCATCATGGACACAGTCTAACTGATATTCTCGTCTGCAGTCTCAGCAGAGAGACAAGGGTTGGATGTTCCTCTCATCTGTCTATGGCGTTTCTCCAAGTGAGAGTTGTACACTGAGGCTTAGTGGGGAGGCTTCCGTTGCTGCCACACACACTGAGCTGTAGATGAAGAAAGGACTTTAGTCTCCATGCCTGTCAATCTTGCCCCAGGTTCTTTGCTTGGTGTCCTTTCTGGTTCCCTTGTTTTGACCCTGTAATCTGCACTCCTCTACCTGTTTTTTCATCTTTGTCCCCTGTAATCATCCCAATTTTTTGTCAGAAAATTAAAAACCCGAGACCCCTCCCCCCCCTTTTTTTTTTTAGGTTTTTGCCTTTTCAATGACAAGTTTAAATTTTCTGTCTAAACTTTTGATTAAAACAAAAGATTTTCATGGGGGGGGGGAAGGAAGGGGGGAGAAAGCCAAACCAAACCATTTCCAAACAGCTCTGCTCTCTCTGTTCTAATATCATCCCTACCATTCATTATATCCTTTCAACCCACTTTGTTACAAAAAAATCTGTTCCCTGTCATGTTATTGTTAGAAGTAAAGTTTGCAATCTTCTTATTTCAAATTGATTTTATGTGACAGCTGTTGCCATTGACTTATTCACCTGTGATAAGTAACTATAATGGTAAAGTCACTGAAACATAACACTTTAAAAATCCAAGTTAAACCCGTGACTATATAAAGTAATGTTGGTAAAATTACAGGCATCTTCCCCATTGGAGAGATGGGAACTTTTTATTGTATTCAATACAAGACTAGGGTACATCCTTGTCTCTCCTTGATTCATATGTACATTATTTCTGGAGACTGCTGTTTTTTCAAATGTGCTTTGACTCTTTTCCTTTAGGAAAATTCAGACTTCAGTTTTACCATCAGTCTGATTTGTGTTTCTGATCAGTTGCTTTATTTGTACTAAATGATGCTGGCTATAAAGTTTGAGGCTGTCCATTTAGTATATCTTAGAGAAGTTAGAGGCTTTCTAAAGCTTTACTGAAAAGGAGATGAGGAAGGGGATCTCTTCTCAGCACATGGAGCAGGTCACTGCATATCTCTGGTTGCTACCTTGTCCTGTAGCTGAAAAGATGGGAAAAGCAGGCGGGGAAGGGGGAGAGAAGGAAACTGTACAAGGTCTGTAATCACCTTCATTTCTTTAGTGCCTTCTCAGGTACAGAATGGCGAATGCATGACTTGCTTAAGGTCATACAAGATAACTAAGCAAAAGCCAGGGATAGAACCCACGAATCCTAACTCATAGATTTAACCACAAGACCATCCTTCCTGCCATTTTCTAGAGTAACTATACTGTAATAGCGAAATACTTCATATTACATGCCCCAGAATACCTCTATATACTCACCCTAAAGAAAGGTTACTGTAAAATAGCCTCTTTGCATAATCCGTTGCACATCATATCTTGTCTCTGTGGATCAGCAAAGCCTTCAATCCACATAACTAGCTCCCACTGATATTACTGGGAGGTCTGTACACCCACTGAGGAACCTATCTGCCTTCACAGGCAGGGGGTCTGAGTCGGCTCTCACCTGCACCACGTAAATCAGGAGTAACTCCACTCAATACAAGTGAGTTACACCCACGTAAAACCAGTGCAGTGTTATATTATAGCTTTATATTTTTGGCCAAAACATGTTTTTATTCCTTGCAGCCCTGCACAGTCAATATAGCTGCAAAGCGCAAGCGAGCTTCATTCTGTTCAGCCTTAATATCCCGTCAGCCAAACACACAAGCCAAGTTCCGATTCCAGATTATTTACTGTTGCGGCTGGTGTCTAAAGCAGGAAGAAAACAGTTTGATCTGTTGGTCCTGGGTTGAGCTCCAGTGCTGGCAACAACACACAACTTATTTTGACTTGCAAGCCGAATCAACTGATGGAAAAGAAATAACGCAGCTCACGTCCCCATTCTGTTTAACACACATCTGATTTACTTTGGATTTCTTTAGTCTTCACTTGACATTCCAACTGGTTTTCTGACAGGTCCATCCGCTTCAAACTTTTGTCTCTCTCTGCTTTTTCAGCTTTTCATTTCCCAGTTTTGTCTGATTTTTAAAATCCATATTGGAGACACTTGTTGCCCTGCTCTCTGATCTGCCTTGAGCCTCTGCCAGGTGCTGCTGCCAATGGATAAAAATGACTGAGTCACCCTTTTTTAAGCCTGCTATGAGTTTTGCATTTGCTTGTGGGGTGGCAAAGCCAAGGCCATCATGAACGAATCAAGCAACCACAAAAAAGGCCCCAAACACAAACACTGGAACGTAACCTCAAAGCATACACTGGAGCCCAATGAGGTGACAGCCAGCAGAGTGCATACCAAAGGGCCTCAAAGCATTACTCCATCTCCGTCCTTGATTAACCACATCTGAGGCAAACACCTCACAGCACCAGATTGGGAGGTGGAAAAAAGGTAGCAATGACCAAAGGACCGTTCTACTTCCTCCAGGAATGAGTTTGTCAGAGCAGAGCTCCAGAAACCAGCCGATAAAAATGAAACATAAGATTACTGAACTGTGCAAGCTGGAGTTAAACAAAGCAGCTGTGAATACAGGGGGGAAAAGGACAGAAGACTTAACTTGTGAAAACAACACCACCTCCAAAGCCCTCTAGGTGGCTTTTGGAATCATAATGGAAGGCGCAAAGTACCATAACTGTCTCTCTGCAGGACAGGCTATTTAAATAGCTAACTCTTTTCTAACACAGCTCTTTCTGTAGATCTTTATGGGTCATATGATACCTTTACCCCATGAGCAGCACTCCCATTGACATTCATGCTATATATCGAGGCACCATGAGATTCTCCAGGACTGAATTTCTTTCAAATGAAGCCATGTTTGAACGTTTTTTGTGCATCCCCCCCCCCCCCACAGTTATTAGTGTAGATCAGGGCTAAGTTAGGTTGACCCAGCTACATTGCTCAAGGGTGTGAAAAATCCATCGCTCCCAAGTGACATAGTTAAGCCAACCTAACCCCTAGTGTAGGCAGCCCTAGGTCAATGGAGGAATTCTTCTGTTGAACTAGCTACCATCTCTTGGGGAGATGGATTGCATATGCCAACGGGAGAACCCCTCATGTCAGTGTAGGTAGTGTCTACACTGACCGGCTACAGTGGCACTGCTGCACCACTGCAGCTGTGCTGTTGTAGCATTTTAAGTGTAGACAGAGCCTAAGTCATGTTTTCAAGCCTAAACAACATTATAGCAGGAGGAACAAGATGGTGACTGAATTGTTGCCACCTTTCTCCTTCATCTTCCTGATGGAATTACTTAGAATGTGAGAGGGAGTCTGCCCTCCCTTGGGACTTAAATTCTCTGTGGGGAGAATTTATACACCGTGTCTCAGTGGGGATCAAGGGAACCCACCCAGTTTTCATATTGGCTCTAATCCTGCACGATTGATGTTAATGGAAGTTTTGCCATTTGACTTCAGATGGATAAAGATCAGGCTTGTTGTGTGTCATTGAGAGGCACAGGGGTATTCCAGTAGACTAATCTGTCCCTACCTGGCACCATCTTCAGTCATTTTGTTGAGTTAGGGTTTGCATCAGGGCGAGAAGGGGCTGGACTGAAATATACTCCAATCACCTGCAAAGGAGGTGAATGCATTTGTATCTCTTCAAATACTATCCTCCATTCAGACCAAAAAAGCCCTCATAGAAAGAACATCATAGGAGCTTTTTCTTTCTTTCATCCCAATGCAAAAGGGAGACAGGCTCCTATTTGCATTGTCTCCATTTTGTTTGTGTAATTAATGTATGTGGGTTCCCCCCTCCCATCCACTCTTCCAAGGTAAAAAATGACCTTGTCAAAACTTAGATTACAAAATCTTAGTTACTAAGCAATGGGGAGGGCCCCGCTGGGATGGCATCCTGGCTCCTGAAATGGTATGTATAGTAAAAACTAATAAAAATGGTGTCAGAGGCTCGCCGGCTTCTAAGTCCCCTGCTGTGTGACCCCCTGATCCCAATTTATTAGCTGAACCCAGGGAAGCAGACAAACCACTCTGGCTCCAGACTGTAGACTCCCAGTGAGAAATAATGCACGCTCCAGAGCAGCGGCTCCAGAGAAGGGGGGACAGAAAGAAAGCCCTTAAAGAAGTTGAGGGGGGGGGGAGAATCAGTGACAGGAGCCATCTGAGGAGAGAAGGAAAACTTGCTCGTAGGTGTCTCGATAGTCAGTACCTTGACATTCAGATGCTGTAAGCATATGGGTGGTGGGAGGAGGCTTGCTGTAAGGCGGCAGCAAGCCAAAGTTGTTTGCTTTCATGTGCTAGCAGCATGCTTCTATTTGAGATCACCTTGTGTTAGTGACATCCATGGCTAGGATTTAGCAGCTGGGGGCGGCAGATGGAGCGGCAAAGAATTTCCCCTATGGGTCAGAGGAACCATACATCTCTCCCCCCTCCTCTGCCCCTCGCTACAAGAATTTTTCATTTAAGGCCCTAAAGGGGGATGCAGCTTAATGTGTTATTTTTAACCCCCTGGATTTCTTCTGCCTTTACATGCAGCTAATAATTAAAGCACATTGCACAAGCGGAGCGTGCTTTAACTTGAGCTGCTAAAGTGATGCTGATGAAGAAGGAGGAGGAGGTTTTGGTTTGGTTAGCAGAGATTTTACTTGGGTTTGGCTAAGAGCAGCTCCCTTTGTCGCCTCCCTCCCAAACCTGATTAGTGCTCCACTCTCTTTAATAGTGTCTGACTATCTCGCCTATCTAAACTAGCTGCATTTTCCCAACTAGGGGGAGAAGCCTTGCAATAACTCTCCTTGTTAATGCCAACCATAACACTCAACATGCTTTGGCCTCTTCAGGGCAATGTTATCAGGAGAAGGACGAGAATTCTTTTTTAAAAGTATCATCAACCCAGCTCTAATAGACTACAGTGAAAATGACTAACTTAGAAAGGTGACATGAACATCTCAATCGCTAGGGAGGTAGAGAGCAACAGATCAGGAAAGTCCCATTCTGTTCTTTAGGCACACGTGTAATCTGCTGTTTGGAAATATATTACACAACATATATTAGGGTTCCCTCTCACTCAGTGGTGTCGAAATAATATCAGCTCTGCTTAGAGGGCAAAATAAGAGGCCTGGTCTTTAGCCGTGGCTCAGTGCTCTATGTGCCACTCTAATAGGGCAGAAAAAGGATTAAAGTTGCCCTAATGGGACAGCTGGGGATATTTTCCTGACATCATGGTGTAAAACCAGCCTGGATGTTATTGCTGGTCAGGAATTTTTTTTTTTCTGCTTCTTAAAAAAAATGGAGGGGCAGATTTTGTTTTTTGTTTTGTTTTGTTGAAAAACTGAAAAATTCCACTTCTTGGGAACCCCAAAACTAAAATATTTCAATTTTCCACAACTAATATCTGGAAATTTTCTGTTTAAAACTTAAAACATTTTTGTTTTCAGTTGCCAAAAACTGAAAAAAAAATGTTGATAAAAGCTGATTTCCCCCTCCCTCCCCCCGAAAATGTCTGCTTTGTCAAAAAAGCCATTTGGGGTCAAAGGGTGTCTTAGAACCACCTTTTTCTCTCACCCGCTTAGCTGTGCTCAGTATGGGTTGAGCACAGCTGGGAATTAAGCCTAAGGTTCTTCCTGCATATTCAGTTCACTATGTGGAAATCAGCTTGTGCTTTTCTGCTTTTTCACCAACAAAAGAGAGGCTGCAGCCTGGACTTGGCCGAGGTTTTTTATGATCAAAGCAGAGTGGAGATGAAAATGCAGTTTTGCCCTCTGCAGCTAGATCAACTCTGCAGCACTAAAAGTGATGATGTGTCTTTGTCACTTAACCAAGTACACGTGATTCTTTCAAAAGAAACATAAGGGAAGATACAGAGCCAAAGTGGAAGCTGAGCCATGCCAGGGATGGGAGCACCACTGGAGTTGCTACGCCTACAGTATTATGCGTTCCTGTGCATTGGGAACTGTGAAGTTAGATGCTTTCTTTGCTACATCTTTAAATAAATGCAGCCAGTGATGCCCCATGCTGAAGTAAACAGGAGGAAGACCCACGACCCTGATGCACTCTGGGATTGTTAGCACTCTGTTGTGCACAGGCAGCCAAATTAAGACAGCCATCAGCATGCTTGGAAGGGAAGAGCTCTGTCTGCCATTGCACACCCACCTAGTGGCCATCATAATGGTGCCCACTGTATATTCAGTAGCAAGCGTCTATATCAGGGGTGGGCAAACTACGGCCCGTGGGCCACATCCAGCCCATGGGACCGTCCTGCCCGGCCCCCAAGCTCCTGGCCCGGGAGGCTAGCCACCGGCCCCCTCCCCTGCTGTCCTCCCTCCCTAGCAGCCTCAGCTCGCTCCGCCGCAATGCTCAGGGTGGCGGGGCTGTGAGCTCCTGGGGCAGTGCAGCTGCAGAGCCTGGCCTTACCCTGTGCTCTGTGCTGCGTGGTGGTGGTGGTGGCGTGGCCTGGCTTCAGCCAGGAGGAATGTCTGTAGCGCCGCCAGCCACCGGTGCTCCAGGCAGCGCAGTAAGGGGGCAGGGGGCAGGGGGGTGGATAGAGGGCAGAGGAATTCGGGGTGGTGGTCAGGGGGCGGGGGTGTGGATAGGGTCGGGGAGGTGAAAGAAGCACTATGGCAATTTATATCTATTAAGCCAGTTTGGAGCATTATATTTTGGGCCTTCTTAAAATGCAGGAATTTTACTGTTCTGAACCACACTCTGACCAGAAATAGACACAGGTCTCCAGGGTGCACAGGAAATGGCTTAGTGTGGTTCAGAACAGTAAAATTCCCAACTTTGCTTAGTCCTTTCCCAGTCATGTCAGTTAGCATTAACTATCCCACTTACATAGACCTGACTTCCATGCTAGCCAGCTAATAATTATTATGATGCAGTAACAGGGCCCCTTTGTGCAACCTGTCCAAATTCATGAAGGAGGTCAGTGACAGAGCCAAGGATTGACCCCAGATTCTCACTAGAGCTGAGCAGGAAACAGTTTTCCCATCCCACAAAAAAAAAAAAAAAAAAAAAAATCAAGATTTTTAAAATATTTCCCATTTGGAAGTGGGATAAAAAGTTGAAATCTCAAGAAAAATTCACGAACCCAAAATCTGAAGAATTATTTTGGTTTGGGTCAATGAAATGTTTTGTTCCAATCATTTCAAAATGTTTAATTTCTCTTTTGACCTTTTATTCTTTTTTCATAAATCTTTTTTTTTTAAGTCTAAATTTCATAACATTTTTAAAGGAGAAGTCATTTTGACTCAAAAAATCCCCAAGTTTTCCTATTCAAAATGGGACATTTTGACAATTTTTTAAAACATCTTTTTCCAAAAAAATTTACAATTCAAGAGATTTGGTGAAGCTGACCCAAACTATTTTTGTTTCCACGAATAGCCATTTTTCAGGCAAAAACGGTTGGTCAAAAGATTCCTTGATCGGCTCTTTTTCTGAGTCCTAGTACATTTTCCCTATTCAGCAGGGCAACCAGGGCACACAGTGGAATTAGGGATAGAACCCAGGCCTTCTGATACTCTGCCCAAAGAGACCACACTGCCACTCTGTGATGCTAGCCCAGAATGCAAAACATGTGGAGTAAAACATATTCTACATTGGTAGAACAGCTCTTTCTTCTACATAACAAGGTCCCACTTAACTGATTCTCTACAGGACAGTTAGTTTTATGGATTCTTAGAGCTCCTACTATGTATATAATGCCAGAAAAAGAGATTATACAGGTATAGAGCAAATGGTGGTTATAAAAAGGCTGAAGGTGAAAATCTAATCATCAGCCTATCAAGCCTTGGATCTGTAAATAATGGTACCATGTTTATTCCCTCCAGGACCCATTTAATGGCTTGTCAAAAAGACTTTTCTTGGCAACCTGTGAGAGAAACGTGGCTTATCTGAGTGTGAACAAAGTAAGTGCTCTTCTCCCACATCGAACCTTGGCCATGGGGGTGTGGGAGCAATAGGGGCAACCTGTGTTTTCAAATCAACTGTTCCTTTTCAGGAGGGGGGTTTAACTGTCATTTGAAAAAGCAGATGGCGTGTATAGTCTGTGTATAGGTGGAAAATACAAGGAGTCACCATCTTGCTGCAGCAAACTCTTGAGAGAGAGAGAGAGAAATAACAGGCTTCCCATGTGCTAGAAAGAAAAACAATACATTTGTTATTGTCTCTAAGTGAAACTAATGTGTCACTCATCATTACACAATGACTCCAGTAAATAGCACTTGTAGAAAGGAAAAAAAATTACCCAAAGTCTAAACAATATGTAGCGGAGAACTGATTTATATACATGGTTTGGCCTCAAATAATTGCAGTGTTTGCTTCTAATGAAAAATTTCTGAGAACTTTCATGATTTTGTTTCTTTTTTAAGCAGCTCCCCTAGGCACTTAGTGGTTCAAACTTCACAATCAGATTCAAATCCTGATGTGGTTGATTCTGCCTTTTGTCTTTCCAAAGGAAATATGCTGGGCCAAATTCTTCCCTGGTGGGCACCAAGGATTGATTTATATTTCCATGAAGCTCACTGCCATAGTATCTTAGCATGTCCCCAACACTTAACCGCAGAATACCATGTCAATTAGGAAAATATTATCCACATTTTACAGATGGGAGAGACCAAGGGGAGACACGGGTGAATTGACTTGCCCAAGGTCACATAGGAAGTCTGTGGCAGAGCCAGAAATAAACTCTCACATCTCCCAGGTCACACTGCTGTGCCTTATCCACAAAACCATTTGGTCCACTTAGTTCAGCACAATTTTGGAGGTGGGCACTTTGAAAAATAACAGCTGTGTACATGCTGATCTGCATGAACAGTGAAGAGCCCTTAGCACTTTTTGTGGAAGCAGGAACTTGACTTTTTTTGTCAAATTTTCACCTTTCCCCACACTACTGTGCTGTGTACTGTTTGGTTATTTCTTTCGCACCCCAGAATCAGCTGCATTTCACTGTTGCTGTTCTCTGTGGGCCAACTCCTATGATGCAACTGAACTGCAGGTTGTGTGTACCAAGGTGGTGTAAAGTTCACCTTTGTATCCTCTGGATCCTGGAGGGTTTTTTGAAAGAAGCTTTTAAGAGCAGGCTTGGGGCAACGTTCTTAGGATATTAATGCGTAACCCTTCTGCCCATCTAAGTTGGCAGCAACAAGGGCCAGGTTCTGTATCTAGGGGTTCCGTTTCAATAACGCAATGCAAAACTGGCTCGAGTCCCCACCCAGTGACCTGGGACAATTACATACCACCCCCTAGGCGCCTCTAAGAGGCAATATTTCCCCTCTCGCAAGCACGGAGTCTGAGCGTAGCAGAAAATGTTTAATAACATGAGGTAAACGACATCAGCAGTAAATTGGAAAATACACCACAAACAGGATTCATAACACAAACCATGAGCAAAAGACCCACCCCAGCAAATTGGGCTGTGTCCGTTCCCTTTGGTTCTTGAATCCAGCAACCCAAAAACCACCCAAAGTCTCTGTCCCTGGTCAGTGCAGCCCCAGAGTAAAAGGGGGGCATGCAGGGTGTTAAGGGGCTCTATGAGATGCTCCACTCTGCTCACCGACCTGTGAGCCGCTCCAGTCATCCCCACAAATGACTCCACTCACCGACCTGTGAGCTGCTCCAGGCATGCCCACAAACGGCTCCGCTCATCATTCCTTGGGCCACTCCAACCGTCCCCACAAGGCTCTGTGCCACTTGCTGCTCCTCCAGCCATCCCCGCAAACTGCTCCGCCAGCCATTTAACAATAAGTTCAGGCTCCCCCACTATTTAACACAGCACTCAGTGATCTCAGCTCTTAGTAACTTTAGCACTTAGTGATTTCAGCTCATAGTAGGGGAGCCCCAGTGCTGTTGCACCATTGGCCCAAAGTGAATTCAGCTCAGCAGCCTGTAACTAGACTCCTAATAGAATCAAAGTTAGCTCTGACATTCAACAGTGGAGGAAGGAGGTGGTGCAATTGGTGTTTCAGGCCCTCAAAGAGGCACCCATGCCATCAGACACAAATACCTATTCCCATCCTCTCTCAATTCACTGGGCTGTGGAACCCATGTCCCTTGTCTAGCGAGAGCTACTTAGGTGATGGTGAGACCCCCTGTCATGAAACAGTTTCATTGTCCTTGATTCACATAATCAGGGTAACAACACTTTATTCCTCCTGCCCCAATAACAGAGAAACTGGGGATCCCACCCCATCCAAAGTAACCACTATCAGTTGCTGTTGTCTCATGCCAGGCGGGTGGGTGTGCCTATGCAAACAAGATCAGCCCCTGGAGTTCTTTTCCACACTCACCATAATTCACCATCAAATGTCAGGGTAGAGCTCATCCTGACTCTGCTTACAAATTTAAGGGGTTCATTTTAAAATTAAAATCTGCCAAGTTAGACCAAGGAGAAGGGGAAATCTCTTGCTAAGCAACCTGATGTTAATTTAACCTGCTATTTTATATATATATATAAATATATATAAAACAATATATATATTGTTGCTAAAAGTAAACATTGGGCTTCTTTTGTCACTGGTTTACACCTTTGCAGTCCTATTGCCTTCAAATAGCTAGCCCATGGGGAGATCAGTGAAAAATGTGGGCCATTGTGCACATGCAGTCCCATGTAAGACGGTTTTGTAAGTGATGAGCCGGTTGCCCCACACAGGATGGGATTAGCACAGGGCAGTCCTCACATTCTCAACTCTCCCAAGGTATCCACTTCAGTGGGAGACATGCTGATATATTGTCACTGATGCTTGTGTGTCTTTGCATACTATTTTGGGTACTTCGTTTAACAGAAGGGGAAAATAAGTCTACCCAGATTCAGGTGTTGAATTGGGCTGGGGCACGATGGTTTGAGAAATCAGCTGGGCCGAGCTGGTACTTAGTGGTACACAATGCCAGTCAGATCAACTTGATGCATAGCTCTGGTGCCCCTCCAGTCTCTGCAGAAATTTAAGCTTTCCATTTAAATAAGTAAATTTCTAGCCACTTTGGCTGCAAAGCCAGCCTTCCATGTGCGAACGCATGTAGCATTGCCACCCTGAGACTGCAGACAGATGAGCAATAGCTCCGAAAGATGTAAATTGCCTCATTCATCTCACTGCGGTGTTAACTCTGAAGCCAGAGCCAGACTTATTCATAGAGCACCATAAGCATGTGTGAGTTGCGTAACAGATATAAAAGTAGACATGATCCCTGACCTTAGCAGCTTCCAATGATGAAAATATAAACGGGTGACATTGTATGGCCTGTATTATGCAGAAGGTCAAACTAGGTGATTATAAATGGTCCCTTCTGGCTGTAAAATCTATTAATCATTGAAAATGTCAACAGTGTTTACTACTTCAGTGCTGATCATATCAGCTACTCTAGGATTGTGGGCAAGAGCTTGGCATTCTGGGTGGAGGTTGAGTAGATGATGGTGATTGATTATTATTAGTAGTAGTTATTTGTATTCTAGTAGCACCCACAATGAGCTAAGTGTTTCCATACATACAGGACAACATAATCCCTGTCATGAAAAGTAGCCCCACATATTTCCAGTCTGCCTCCTGCTCAGAGCAAATAATACAAAAGCCGTTCTCATCCACAACTCCAATTAATAACAGAAGTCCCAATAATTAAGCATCATCTCCAGGGGAGCTAACTTGCCAACAAGACAACAATTGTTTAACTAGGATATCCTGTCCTCCATTTCATAAGCATTAGATTCATTGCCAAAGCCTAAATAAAATTAAGAACAGCACTAAAGTGCCATTCTATTTGTGTCCCTTTCACAGTCTGCCTATAATATATTTACTCCACCACCCTACCAAAGTGTGGTTATGATCAGAAAGAGAGGTCTGTGTTTCCCACTCTTCATTTTCCATTAGTGATTTCCTTCCAGATCAAAACTGTTAAGTTTACATACTGAGGCAACTTTTCTTTCCCTGGCAAACTCAACCGTGGTTCCTGAAAAAACATGCTGTTTTGTACATTTTCATCTCTCTCTTCCCCCCTCCACCTCAGTAAAGCTTCAGGACCCAGAAATGAGCTGGCAATTCTGCCAGTAACACATGGAATGGCACAGAGTCCAGATTGCTTTTCAGCAGCTACAGAAGGTGGGCTCGGCTGTGGGAACCATCAAAGTTTATTCTGAAGAGTTTACAGAGTGTCTGACTCAGAGCAGAAGGGTAAAGGGAATGTATATGATGTGTCACACTGAGGTATATTTTTATAGAGACACTTTTCTGACCAGAAACAAGTAGATGGATGAAGGGGAAAAAAGAGAGACAAAGAAAAGGTGCACATTTGCTTTTTTCCTGCTCTTTGTGCAATCATTCGCTGTGAATCATGGAACTGCGTCTATTTTGCTTTACACGTAGGAAGCAATGTATAGCAGATATATAAGGGATCTTCAAACATCCACATACATATGGTATGGAGTGGGGTGCTGCCAATGTACTGACAACTCCTATCTCTGCATCGCCCCCATATGTGAACAGAGTGGTCAATTGGCTGCGCTGGCATCTGGATGAAAAAATAGCTGACTGAAGCTCAGAGCCTTATGAGAGAAGGACAAATAAAGAGAAGTAACAAAGGAACTAGCATGAAATTTGATTTAACTTCTTCTCAGTGTCATCCTCCAAGTTTTCAAGGTGGTATGAAACTTTGGGGTCCGTTAGACCCTACCCTAGTCATGATAGGAAAAAAATAGCTTCTTTCACCTTTGGGGGTTTTGAACCAGCTCAGAATTCATATCATGTTTGTTAAAAATTCACTGAAATTCACAAACAGGCCAGTCAGGACTAATTTTCAAGAAAACATGATCCAGTCAGCGTGTGTTACCTTGTATCAAAAATAGTGCAGATTTTCACAGATTCACCTGCTTTTGCTTTTGAACTTGACCATTTTAAAGCAAAACTCCAAGGTGATAATTCAGATGGCTTGAAACTGAAGCAAATCATCACACACAGCCCTGCAGCGTGAAGCCACAGAGGCCCACAAAGTTCCAGGGGAGATGCTGAGAACACAGCACTGAACCAGCAGAAAAAGATCCTTCCCTGGCTACAGACTTTCATCTCCAAAAGAGTTCACTGCTTCCACATTTGCAAAGCCTGGCTAACAGCATGTGGTGCAAAATGGGTGCAGCTTTCCTTTAAGGAAGTTGGCTGCCTCTGGCAAGCATTTAGCTGTGAACTGAACACATGGCTTCTGTCAGACACTTGCTCTCAATCCAAGCTTGTCCCTGATGCACGAGGTGCGGGCTGAGCTCTGCCCTTGGAACAGAGCAGCGTATGTGCTTAGCCATGTAACTTCGCTCCACAGACAGATGCTGCTAAACGCTGCTCATCACTGATTCATCAGGCGACCGCACTGTACAAGCCTTAGGTTTTTATTTATTCAAACTGCTGGCATGCATTGTGGTTAAAAGTCCCCCATAGATGCAATCCTGGCGGTAGGGGGTGGAGATATGGAGGTGGGAGTGGGAGGGACAAGGGCTTAGGTTAGCAGGTTTTTGCACTAACCTGGTGAGTGCAAGGGTTTCATTAACCCTTTGTTTCCAAAGAGTGTATTTTCTGTGTCATGGAAGCATGCCATTATCTGATACTGTCACTTCCTCCTGTCAGCCTTTCCTTGGCAAAGGGGTCCAAATGAATGACGCACAAGCTAGTCAAACTGGCTAAAGCCTTCTCTTCCTTCCTCCCATTATTGGGCCCCCTTTCTCCTCCCCCCTCAGCTCCTTCTTTCACCCACTTTTCCCAGCATTTGAGAAGCAGAGCTGATAGAAAAAAACAGAAACCGAATTGACAGACATTCTCTGAAATGTTTTCCCTCCATATTTATCAGTTTGTAAATGATTTGGAATTTTCTGGCCTGCTCCACTTAGCAGGGCTGCAAAAGTGGAGAAGACCCTCAACCATACACCCCCCTCTGGTATTGGCCACTAGCCTGGCCTTAACCTTTACAGTGCTCCCCCACCAACATCCCTCTTACCTCACAGAGGTTAAAGGGCATCCCTCTTTAAACTTTTAACCAGTGGCTGAGGCAAAGGGGAAACGATCCTCAGAAGCTGGGTCTCTTGTCTAGTCATAGCCCATAAGCTCATGTGCCTCTCTTTCCTGAATTGGCCTTTCAAAGGCAGCCCATACTGATGATGAATATAGGTCAGAGAAAAGAAAGTACATGACAGAGACAAAATATATTCAAAGAAAGGAGATGGAGCTTTACTGAAACTGAACTGCATTTTCAGGAAAAGCAGCAAAGAGTCCTGTGGTACCTTATAGACTAACAGACATATTGGAGCACGAGCTTTGGTGGGTGAATACCCACTTCTTCGGATGCATTTTCAGGACTACTCTATACTAGTCTAATACTACACCCATCATCTTGCTACCTGGGCACCTTTTTCAGATTTTCAGACCCCGATACATATAAATGTGCATGCAAAACAGTGAGCTCATTTGCATACTCACTGTGCTTGCACTCATTTCTAGTGGTTGGAGCAAGAGACCTGGAGCCAGGATCCTGGATTCGAGTCCAGGGTCTGCCCCTGATGAGCATTGTCAAGTCAGTCTGTGGGTTATGTGTTCCCCACAGCCAAAGGACAATAGCCCACATCCTCAAAGGTATTTAGGGGTAAGTATTTGATTTCAATGGGAGTTAGGTGCCAAAATACTTGAGAGGATCTGGGCCAAGGATCTGAAATGGGAAGTGAAAAGGGAGCAGGGAGAAAGAGGAACTGGGGAGAAACGCCTGGGCCAGATCCTTTGCTGTGTAAATTAATTAAATGGAGAGATGCTGATTTACACCAGCTGAGGATCTGACCTATATTATGCATGTATATAGCTCATGCAGAAGGAACCCTCATCTTCAGGAAATAGATATCTTTCTTTCTTTCTTTCTTTCTTTCTTTTCTTACCGTCCCTTAGTTCTTGATCTGCTTAGAAATCCACTTTGTTTTTTTCTCTCCACAGTTTCCATAACCTCGCTGACTCTACAGCAATGAGGAAAACTTAGAATTAGCCACTTAGCGTGGACGTTCCATTCAGCCCAGTTGGGCAGCTCAGCATTCCTTTTTCTTTTTTTCCATTACCTCGTCCATTTCTGCAGAAGCAGCTGACACCTTAGTCACAAGATCATAGTCACAAATCCACCCAAAGCTCTTAATGCCTAGTTGTATGTTTGTGTGTGTTTTTTTCAGAGTAAGTGCATACTTTAAAGATGCAATAACAGTTTGTCTGAGATTCAACATTTTATAGGGAGCCATCCGGTCTAGCAGCCAAGATGTGTGCTGCTGTCTTGAGGTTTTGGGGGTAGGTTGCTGCCTGTCCTTTTACATAAAAGCAAAGCAGATTGTCAGAATAAACACATTTTAAATGTACGACACCATAAGTCAGAGTTGAGAGAGGCTGATTGGTTGGAAAAGAGATCAAGGCAACTGGGAATTTGGACAACCAGACTATGAGGCATTTGGACTGAAAGGTTCTTTTTAATTCTCTGGAACTGAAAGATGTAAAAATAAATTAATGAAATAAAATATCAGTAAAATGATAGAACTAAAATACCCTCTTCTTCCTTCTGGCATTGAACATGAAATCCAAACCTTTTTGTATTATTTTTATTTGTTTAGTTCTTTTGCAAGTGGCTGATTGCAATGAGGTGCAAATCCTTGTTCCTGGGCCTGTGGAGAGGTAAGTCAATATGTAGATCTGTAGTCCAGGTTGAGTCCTTTGATCAGCAAGTCATGGAGTGTAATGAGAGCTGGCTTAACTTTGTCCTCTAGAGATGGTGTCCCCAGATTCTGAACCTGTGTTGAGGGCAGCATGAATATGCACTGTCCCAGGGTGGGCACCCAGCACAGAAGGGGAGTGCAATCACTGCTATACCCCTTCAGGCAGTGCAGGATACTTTGCCCTGTGCAGTTGGTCAGCCATGTGTTGGAAGGGCCTACCACCTCCCTCCTGCCAATCTCTAGTGACTGCTGGAGCTACTGTTCCTTTCTGCTGCACAGGAAGTTTCCCTTGGGTCTCTTTTCCCTCCCCTTCCCTCTCTTCCAATCCCCTACCTCCACCGAAGGCAGCAGCAGGGCACACCTGGCCCATAAACATGAAAGATTTGTGTATTATATGTCATGCATCTCAATGATGCTTGGAGGGAGAGGGGAGGAGAGGTTGACAGGAAGAAGCTGAGGTCCGGCCAGGAATTGGCTAGACTACTTTTGTGAATAATTTTCCATACTTTGTTGTTATCTTTATTTGCATCTGGAGGGTGTGTGTGTGTGCGTGCGTGTGTGCGTGTGGTATGTAAGAGAGAGAGTGAGTGAAGTGTTCTGGCAAATTAGAAATCTAGTTTTCCCTTCAACACAATGCAGATTGTTACCAACATACTGAGAAGCTGCTATAATTGTTATATCTTCATGGAAAGGTGTCTATTTGTCTTTCTCTCCGTGTCTTAGCTTGTAACATGTAGTGCAGAACTGACAATGTCACCGAGCTTCCAGACTACAGATTCCATCTGTGAAGTAACTCTGTCCAGAAGGTGTGGTACCTCTGCCAGCGGACTAATAGTTTGACAACCTTAATGGACAATAAACCAGTTAACAGAAGTTCAGGCCAATTAGCAATTTCCCTGCAAAAAGCTGCTGCAGTTTGCTGGATGATCTTCATCCCACGTCATCGCTGCAGTCAGATTTACCACCTGTGTTTGGCTGACCAGTTCAGAAAACAGAAGATAAAAGACTCTTGCTTAATTGACTTGATGCTACACAGTCATTCAGAAAAATGTCTATGTATCTTTATGATGATACTCTCATGTCATCATTTGAGCAGAATAAGTATGCAATGAACAACTATAAACGTAGACAAACTTAGGCCAGACCCTGATGGTTTAAGCACATCCTACTGGATGAGGAGAGCTCTTAGTAACTTACAGTTAGGTATGTCTCCGCTCAAGCTAGAGGTGTAAGTTCCAGCTCAGGCAACTGTATCTGTGCTAGCTTTGATGGAGCTAACACTCTAACACTAGCAGTGTACCCATGGCCCGCAGGTAGCGGGATGGGATATCTGCCATGAGTAAGTACCTAGGATTCCAGACAGCATTATACTCAGGGCAGCTAGCCCATCCTGCCACCTGCGCCACTGCGGCTACACTTCTATTTTTAGTGTGTTAGCTCGATCAGAACTAGCATGCATACGTCTCATTGAGCTGGAAATTGCACGCACAGCTCGTGTGGAGTAGTGTCCTTACAGCTGTCCAGAGGATGACAAGTGTGGGGATGTATCATCCCTACACCAACCTAATGAAAAGTTCCATGAGGAGGTAAGGGTCACGATGGGACACTTGCAAGGTAATAAATCATGGCCTTATGTAAGGCCCCCCTGGTGGTCTAGGATTATATAAGATGATCATGGCCTTATGTAAGACCCCCTGGTGGTCTAGGATTATATAAGATGATCATGGCCTTATGTAAGGCCCCCTGGTGGTCTAGGATTATATAAGATGATCATGGCCTTATGTAAGGCCTCCTGGTGGTCTAGGATTATATAAGATGATCATGGCCTTATGTAAGGCCCCCTGGTGGTCTAGGATTATATAAAATGATCATGGCCTTATGTAAGGCCCCCTGGTGGTCTAGGATTATATAAGATGAGGTAAACAAATCATGGCCTTATGTAAGGAACGGTTGAACCAATCGGTGTGGGGCTATACATGTGATAAACACATGATTCTCCTTCTTGTCCAATCCGTAGATGTGTTATTATAGCCTAATTGTGTTATGTAATGTTGAGAAAAACTATAAAAGAAAGCTTGCAATAAACAGGATTCGGATTCAGCTTGCAACCACATTGGTCGTGTGCTTTATCCGCTCCGCATGGAACCCCACAAATGGTGACCCCGACGTGATTCGGCTTAAACATCAAGGCAGCCAGGACTTTGCCCAGAGTAAGCTAGCAGAAATCATACTAGACACAGCCGCCAGTGGAGCAGGGATCAATGTTCTCAGACAGTAGACCCAACAGGTGTTGTCTCAGAAGCTGAGCAAAGAAAAAGCAGATCCAACCAAAAAAAAGGATCTGAGTGGTCAGACTCTATGTCATCTCTCATGAAGAAACTGGAACAATTAAATTTAGATATTGAAGAGGCTCTCAGTGCTGGCTCTTCTCCTTCCAGCACTCCTTCTACCAAAAAGCGCAAACAGCCGTGCCCTGTTAAGGTGGAGACAGGCCTTCTTCACAAAGATCATCAGAGAAAGGGAATCTGTGGGAATAAGAGGGCAGGCTACCAAGATTTAGATGGTTTGCCAAGCTCAGTGTCAACTGGAGCACGACCAAAAACTGAACATGGTTTGAGAAAAGGCGGAGGTGGCAGCCGAGGCAGGAGGTACCGGAGGATACCGGCTCCTGGTCGTCCGAGAGAGACGTTCGTGAGCTCACAGCCGACTGAAGCGTTCGGTAAGAAAAGGCGGAGGTGGCAGCCGCGGCAGGAGGTACCGGAGGATACCGGCTCCTGGTCTTCCGAGAGAGACGTTCGTGAGCTCACAGCCGACTGAAGCGTTCGGTAAGAAAAGGCGGAGGTGGCAGCCGCGGCAGGAGGTACCGGAGGATACCGGCTCCTGGTCTTCCGAGAGAGACGTTCGTGAGCTCACAGCCGACTGAAGCGTTCGGTGAGAAAAGGCGGAGGTGGCAGCCGCGGCAGGAGGTACCGGAGGATACCGGCTCCTGGTCGTCCGAGAGAGACGTTCGTGAGCTCACAGGTGAGCGGCTGCATTTAATAAAATGGGCTCTGCTTTGTCTGCAGAGGAGGAGACGGTGCATGATTTTTTATTACGCATAGCTGAAAAGCGGGGAGAGAAGCTTCCCTCTGACGTGTTGTCCCGTTTGTTAAAATGGGGGCAGAGACACAGGTTTTTTGTTACTCCTAATACTGTCTTTGATAAGGCAGTCTGGGAAAGTCTAGGCTCTGACCTCTGGAAGTCGGTCTCTCACGGCAACAAGGAGGCCGTGTCATTGAGCCAAATATGGTGCAAATCTAAGAAACTGATAGAAATGCTTGCGGCAGAAGCCGAGGTCCAGTCGGCCATTAATGACCTCTTTTGGCCAAAAGAGGAGCTGCCTTATGTGTTGCCGGTGGGAGCCCGTGAGTTCTTTGGGGGCGAGGACACTATCATACCACTCAACCCCAGTGCACCCAAAGCTGATCCTAGTATCGTCCCGTTACCAGACGACCCCGCAAATAAAATGGAGGTCTCAAGCCCAGAAGGGGATAAGTTACAAGAATTTCGGGTGGAAATGTACAAACAGGGCCTTCAGCTACAGGACATGCTGAATCAGTTGTCCCATTTGGCCGGTGAGAGCCATCCCCCGCAGTCCCACACATTGTGAGCCCTGAACCAGCCCGGCTTTCCTGTCACCAATGATGTTTGTACCCCAGAGTTCCGGGCGGAGTTCCCGGGGCAGGGTGAGAAGTTGCGGAATAGGTTGAAAAGAATGGCGGAGCCAGGCTTATCTAACTTTGAAAGGACATATAGGAAAAAACCGCCGGATAAGATCCCTCCGGCGGATGATGTAGCTACCCCCTGTCCTCGTTGTGGTTTGTGGGGCTGCGCAATTGGGTGCACTGGACGGAATAACGTGTCCACGCACCGGCCACTGGATGTCGCCAACCCGTTTGCTCCAAAGCCTCCGGCATACTCATCCGATGTTTCCACCCTGCGACATGCTTCGGACAATATCCCGGGCGGCTCGGGCCCCCCGGACCCCGTAAGGCGTTGGCGCGGACTTATTAGGGAAGCCCATATAGAGGGGGAATTTGCGCCTGAGGCTTATCCAGTAGTAACACCGGATCCACAGAACCCCGTGGCACCGGACTTGCACTTGTTTGTCACAGCCTAAACACCTAATAATGCTGTACTTCTATTTGTTCGGACTCCTTATTATAGGAGCAGGGGTCTTTGTATGTCCAAACTCTGTACCTTTTGTTAACCCACGACAAAATGTTTGGATCACCTGGGCGAACCAGACTGGCCAAGAAGCCCTTTTTGCTTGTCCATGGCCACCCCATCGGATCCCTTTAGAACATGTCTTATTGGCTATCCTTATTTACACCCCAATGGTTTTCGTGGGTATTTATGTAATGTTATGTTTTTTAATAGTTCTCCATATATTTCCCAGTTGTTAAATGTCACCTGTCGTCAGTTTTATAGGTTCAAAAAAAGTAGTCAGGTGGCTAGTAATTGTCCTAATGTTAGTTGAACCCTCCTATAGGCCTTATTTAAGAAAAAGGGGGGAGGTGTGGGGATGTATCATCCCTACACCAACCTAATGAAAAGTTCCATGAGGAGGTAAGGGTCACGATGGGACACTTGCAAGGTAATAAATCATGGCCTTATGTAAGGCCCCCCTGGTGGTCTAGGATTATATAAGATGATCATGGCCTTATGTAAGACCCCCTGGTGGTCTAGGATTATATAAGATGATCATGGCCTTATGTAAGACCCCCTGGTGGTCTAGGATTATATAAGATGATCATGGCCTTATGTAAGACCCCCTGGTGGTCTAGGATTATATAAAATGATCATGGCCTTATGTAAGGCCCCTTGGTGGTCTAGGATCATATAAGATGATCATGGCCTTATGTAAGGCCCCCTGGTGGTCTAGGATTATATAAGATGATCATGGCCTTATGTAAGGCCTCCTGGTGGTCTAGGATTATATAAGATGATCATGGCCTTATGTAAGGCCCCCTGGTGGTCTAGGATTATATAAAATGATCATGGCCTTATGTAAGGCCCCCTGGTGGTCTAGGATTATATAAGATGAGGTAAACAAATCATGGCCTTATGTAAGGAACGGTTGAACCAATCGGTGTGGGGCTATACATGTGATAAACACATGATTCTCCTTCTTGTCCAATCCGTAGATGTGTTATTATAGCCTAATTGTGTTATGTAATGTTGAGAAAAACTATAAAAGAAAGCTTGCAATAAACAGGATTCGGATTCAGCTTGCAACCACATTGGTCGTGTGCTTTATCCGCTCCGCATGGAACCCCACAGACAAGTCTGCTTCATGACAACTTTTGAGGTTTCAAAATTTGTTTTCATTCCACAAAAAAAGCTTTTAGAACATTTTCGCAAAACAGAAATTAGTTGAAATGGCTGTTTTCAGAAATCTCTCTCTCTCTCTGATCAGAAGTGACCCAAGGGCTCTGGACCTCAAAAACCTTCCTGACAAAAATGCCATTGAAACCAATATGTCTGCAATAAACATTCTGGCTTTGCTAAAACCTCATTGGTTGAAAATGTTCTGACCAGGTCTGCTTACACTTATCATAATCATCTCACTGTTGCCTTGTATTTCTCTGTATGTTTGTTGTATCCACTTGTCTCTCATCTTATACTAGGTTTGGAATCTGTATGGCACTGATGCTGTCTTTTTGTTTTATGTGTGTATGGTGCCTACCACCGTGAGGCTCCGATCCCCTATCGAGACCTCTAGGATTTGCTACCATACAAACAATAAATAATAATGATTGTGCGAAATCTGATGCAAAGCAAAGTGAGGAAGAAGGCAGAGGGAGAAAAGCCAAAAACAACAATATGAACAGGAGCTGACCAAGAGTTAATAAAATAACCAATTAAAGGAGTTTAATACTGTTTTCTTTCTTTCTTTCTTTCTTTCTTTCTTTCTTTCTTTCTTTCTTCTCATGGAATCTTTTTTTAGACTCTTAGTTTTGTAATGATTACTGCAGCCAACCCTTGATACTTCTCCATCTGATTAGACCTGAGTTTCAGTGGCCATGATGAGTTACCACAACAATCCATTATTGGCCTTGCTAACTAGCATCCCTCATTAAATTAAATTAAAGGGGAGAGGGAAGGGAATCTTTCAAAGGTGTTACTCTGCTTATAATAATTTCTTTCTTTCATTTTTTTTAAAAGACACGGGTTTTTTTTTAGCAAAATCTTCCTGGCCAGGAAATTAAGCCTCTTAATTTTTTCCCCCTGCAATAAATTTATCCTTTGGAGTTTTTAATTTACTATGCAAATAAGACAATTTGAAGGTCATACTCAATGTCACTAATACTGCACAGAAAGGCCTTTGAGTGTATCCATCTATCTAGGTACTTTTGTGGCCCACATTATAATAAATATAATATAATATAATATAACTAATTATAAAATATAGTTAGTATCTTTAAACCTATAGGGACCCTAAATGCTTTATACACTAGGGACTAAAGTCCAGATCCTCAAAATGTATTTAGGTTCCTAATTTCCATAGAATTTGGGAGCCTGAATATCTTAGAGGATCTAGGTCTCAATTTCTGTACATGCCAAATAACTCAAGGACAGAATAAGGCAGAAGCTTTCTGCCCTGATTCCAGCTCCCACCAGAACTCCACAAGGCCTTGCCAAAGCCCTTTGTGAAGGGGCCTTGCATTATTGTGCCTAGGCCTTGATTCTACAAAGCACTCACACATTTGCTTAACTTTAATGGGACTTAAGCACAAGCTTAATTTGAAGCATTTGCTTAAGTGCTCTACTGAATCAGGGCCCTGGTCAGTGCTTGTGTGTATGTGTGTTTCTCCTTACCCAGCAATGAGAACTGCACACATTCCCCCACCATATTTCCATGCAGCCCCATGCAAATCATTCATGCTCCTAGGAGAATGATATTCAATGCATTGAAATGGCTCAGATTTCTGCTGTAATGGAACTTTTATTTGTTACTGTCCCAGCTCCTTTTGCCTTTGCTACCCAATTTTTAAAAAAAAGCTGCTTTTGATATCCTCTTATCTCTGTTGTTGAGTTAAGGATCATCCGCGGGATCATCACAGGGCAAGAGGTGGGAGGCCCACAGTGGAGTAAGGCCAAATGTAACACTGTCCACAGTGTTACTTATGTTCAGTAGGAAGAGCAAGACCATGGGAAAACATCCTTCTCTGTTAAGGCCTCGTTAAGAAGTGAAGGGGATTTCTTTTGCTAGAAAGAATGGGTTTTCTCAAAGACACTGGACAGAAAGAAGAAAGGCATGCCAGCTGATGAAGAAAGAGTTTGTTTCTATTGGAGACACGATTAGAAAGTATGTAAGAATACTCCAGTCTTGTGAAAGGATTTCTTCTGGCTCTTAGTTCTGCTTTCAGGGTTCCTCCAGGCCTTCTAGTTCTGTTATCTCCCACACAAGCACAGGTCACAAAAATTGCACATATGAGGGAGCATAAACCCATTTTTGTTCAGATTCACATTCCTGAGTTGCTAGAGAAGGTGCTGTGCTTGAGAGAATCTCATTCCTTTTCCATAGTCTCTCTTTACACCATTTTGTTTTGAGTTCCTTTTATTTTCCCCCACACACCAGGCAGGTTCCACATCACACATTAGCTCTCGTGTTGATGAATATTAATTCTGTCACATGGTCTATGGGAAAGGCATGCTAGGAAATTTCCCTATGTAACTTGCCTTAAAAATCAAGCAGAAACCACGTATCAGTCACTATGAATAAATATAGAAAGCTCTGAGATTGGAACCATCTGCATCCTTTAGGAGAAAAAAATTCCAAAGAGTTCTACATCTACCTCTTTGATTTTGGAACCTGTTTCTATTTAAGATTAGGGTTGGCCAGTAAATTGTCTGGTGCCACACTGAGTATCATTTAAACATTTTTAGGTGTCCAGTATGCGCAATAATTTGTCTGGTAAAGTTGAGTATCTGATACAAACCTCCCAATCCCACACTTATGTACCACCACTGCGCCACCCACTCCCCCTCCTCCACCCCCGCCCCCGGGGTTGGGGGACACTCTAGGAGAAGCCTATACAATTGCTCCTCCGCCTTTTCAATTGCTGTGTATAAACAGAGGGCTTCCCATTCTCTGTAGCCAGCAAGGTTGAACTGATAAATGCTGTCAGCTGTTCCTATCACTGTGACTGACTTCAAGACAATATGAGTAACAAGTGAGGTATCACTCTCTGCTGCTGGTCACCAAAGAAGAGGAATCCCATTTCCACTGTTATGGCTTTTGACAAATACAGGAAGCAATCATGTACTTTCAGTCTGAATGGCTTTTATTGTACATCAAAGAAACCAACAAGAACAAATACAAGTAAAGTCTCTGTGGGAGAGCACAGTTTGTGAGTCTCTTGTGTAACAGGCTACAGCAACTCTGAGAACAAAATGGTTGCTGTCTCTGTGCATAGGGAGAACTCATAAATGTATAGGTGCAATATGCAGAAATCAAAACCATCATAATTTCCTAGTTACATGCACCACACCCTCCTAAAACTGCCCATATCCCCCATTGTTTTTCTGACTATCTAAAGTTTTGTTATGACATTAGGGCTGTGATTTCAATGGGACTTAAATGTACCTGTTATTGTTAGTATTAATAATCATGTTTATTACAAATACTGCATAAGGGCCTACCAATAATGGGGGTCTCATTTTCTAGGCACTGTGCAAAACAGTTAGGAATGTTTTTTAGTTCTTTGCTGAATAGGGGTGGTTTTAGGCATATAATTGAATTTCAATGCTTTGCTGAATTGGGACCCTGACTCATAAATTTAATTTAGAAATGACTGAGAGGAATAAATATTAAACTCCATAACATCAGTTTAACAAAGTCACTTTTCTGTCTACATAGCAACTGCACTTTAAGATAGGTAAAGCATCTTAAAAACCCTTTTGCACTTGCTAAGAGCTTATACATTATCTGGTACCTTTCATGCTAGGCATTACAGATGTCTGTGCATATTATATAAACACTAGCCACTTTGCAACAGTTTATAAACCTAAATATTTTATAAATATTGAACATTTAACTCATCTTGTGTTTTTTTATACAACAATAAAAAGCACCACTTCCAGCGAAAAGATTCTGGGAGATAGGACTAATAATGTGACACATTGTTATAAACTGGGAAGAAGAGCTCACCTGATTTGGAATTAATAAGGCATATCATTTAGACCAGTGTAGGTATATTTGCACTGAATGGGGAAACAGCAAACTTTTTCTTTGTTGGCTTTGCAAAAAAGGATATCTATAATTTGTCAGCACATCAGCTCATGGATCTATGTACTTGTGCCATAGTTACTAGCAATGTCTGAGACCTTCACATTCAGTGCTTTTGTTTCCGAATAGATGTCATCGTGAGTGGGGAGGGGCAAGGGAGGAGAAGGAGGTTGCAGTGCCCTGTATGAATATGATCAGATATGATAATAGGGTTTCAGAACTCCATTAAATATCCTCTTGCTTGCAGGAAACAGCAGCTCGTATCCCCACACTATTTGCCCTGGGTGTATGCATTAGTTTCAAGGAAGCCTAGGCTGAATTTTGAGTGGACATGAATGAGTGCAGTTGTTTCAATCTGGAATTCATAGAGAAAACTCTGTGGGGTGTGAATATGTGGGACTGAAGCAGAATAAGGTCCTGGGTAACATTTTCAAAAGCACCTAAGCAACTTAGGGGCCTAAATACCATTTTCAAAAGTGATGTAAGCACTTAGGCCCAGATTTTAAAGGTGTTTAGGCATTGCTGTGCTCAGCATTGCAAGGCCTAGGTGATTTAGATAGCTAAGTCCCATTTTCAAATGACTTAGGCACGGAGGAGCCTAAATCCCATGACTTTCAATGAGCCTTGGGCAGCAGGCTCCTAAGTCACTGAGGTAATTTAAAATGTTTACCCCCTTTCTATCATAGTACAATTGCCTACCATTGGTTTAGCACCAGTGCAGTTCCACTTAAGGTAGCAACGACGGAAAAGCTAGATAAAGATGAGCTAGATAAAGGTAGAAATGCCTGTGCCTTGTCTACATTACTGTACCCATCACAGCTAATACCAGTGGCGTTACACCTGTGCTGGTGCCACAGTGGAATAAGAGCTGTATTTCTCCAGGGTCAAAACACCTGAAAGGTTTGCATAAACCTCTGCAAACTGAAGCCATACAGTTTTGCAAGGCTTTACCATCTATTTTCCCAAGCATAGAGCAGCCCCTGGGTGGTATATTTCTGTTTATGGAGTTGACTGGAAATTTTTCCACTCCAACATTTGCATAGCACCTTGGTCATACAGAGGAGAAGAACAAAAAGTCTGTTGAGATTTCAGTTCTGAATAATTCAGGGATTTATCTGATCTCCTTTATTTAGTGAGTGTGCCAAGCCACCTCTAACTCACCACATACCAAGTGTGACAGATGTATTCCTTTGACTCTTAAGAAGACTGTGGCATGTACCTGTCAGGGTCCAGGTTTGCAGGAAATCTGTATTCCTTAAGTGTTACAGTAGCCATGGAGTTGGGCTTTGCTTTTAATGGGTTGTTATATACATGGGGCTAGCAAACTTTTTTTGCCTAATTTCAGACCTGTGCAGACATCATGGGGTCAAAAGTTCACTCGAAACACACATGTTATTGCAGTCCGCTTAGGAGAGGCTGGAAAAAGGAGAGAGAGAAAGAAAGAAAATAAAGAAAATCCTGGACCCTACTCTGCTCCCACTTATAGAGGCATAAGTCAGGAGTAATTCCATGAAAGCCAATGGAGTTACTCCCAATTAACACTGCAAAAACGAGCTCAAAAGCAGGGCTTGCATATATGCCATGTACAGGGCACCCGATTATGCCAACCTGAGTGTTTGGGGTGGTAGTTCTGCCTCTGAGGGTATGTCCACACTGGAGCTTGGAAGTTGAAATTTCCAGCTTGAGAAGATTTATCTGCATTAGCTCTGATCAAGCTAATACGCTAGAAATAGAATGGTGAGAGCTGCAGGGGGGGCTAGCCACTTTGAGCATGTACCTAGGAGCTCAGATTGCAGTCGGGGTGGCTAGTCCCTCATGTTGCTCAGACCACTGTTGCTACACTTCCATTTTTAGCACACTAGCTCAATCAGAGGTGCTCACACTGGAAAGTACACCCTCGAGCTCCAGTGTCAGCATACCCTAACACAATGGTGTGCAAACTTTGTCTCTCATGCCCCACCTTAGTAATGAAATCTGTCCGTGCCCCCGCCTCCATTATTGCACTGTTGACTCAGCAGAGGAGTTTGGGCTGAAGGGTTGCCACCTTTCTAATTGCTGGTAACTGGACCCCCCATGGCCCTGTCCCCTGCCCCGCCTCTTCCCCCAAGGCCCCGCCCTGCTCCACCTCTTCCCCAGAGGCCTTGCCCCCTTCTCTACCTCTTCCAGGCCCCACCCTGCTCCGCCTCTTCCCTCTAAGGCCCTGCCTCTGTCGCTCGCTGGATTGTCTCCAGCTCTCCCCCCCAGCGGAGTTCCCTCGCTCCAGGGCTGGGACAGGAGTTGTTGGAGCCTGCCTGCTCGTAACAAGTGGCCATGGCTGAGCAGGGACTGGTGCTGGTTTATGACCTGGTACCTCCTCCCACCCCACAGTAACCGGAATTTTGGTGTCCGGTCAGTACATCTGACTGGACACTGCCAGGTCCCTTTTCGACTGGACCTTCCGGTCAAAAACTGGGTACCTGGACACCCTAAATGGCACCCAGACACAGAAGCCAAAAACTGGACTGTCCAGGTAAAAGCCAGATGGTTGGGAACCCTAGGCTGAAGGCGGAGCTGGGGGCAGAACTGGGGATGGGGAACGAGCTGGGGCTAAAGGCAGAACTGTCCTGGGGATGGAGAGGTAATGAGGGCAGAGCTGGGCTGGCGACAAAGTGGAGCTGGGTAGTGCTCCCTCCCTGATTCCCATGGAGGTTGGCCCAGACCCCGTCAAGTGCCCCCCAAACATTCCTCCACACCCCCTTGGTGGCATGCCCCACAGTTTGGGGACCACTGCCCTAACACGTAACAAAGACTTTCCTTTACCTTAAAGAAGCGTGGTCAAAAGCATAGGAATGGGTATCAGGAAATCAATCTATTGTACTTATTTGGCCCCTGTACTGGCTAGCTCCTCATGGTCTATTTATCCTCATAATACATCTATGAGGGAGGGAAGTGTTATGATTGCCATTCTATAGCTAAGGAAGTGAGGCACAGAGAGGCTTAGGCCCAGATCCTTAAAAGTATTTAGGCACCTGACTGGCATTGAAATCAATAGGAGTTAGGTGCCTTAATACCTTTGCGGATCCAGACATACGTGACTTGCTCAAGGTCACACAGGAAGTCTGTGGCAGATCAAAGAATTGACAGCAGTCTCCTGATTCCCAAGCTAGCACTCTAACCACTGGACCATCCTTCCTTTTCATCTTCAGACCTTCTGTGTGATCTTGGGCCAGTCACTTAATGCACTGTGTCTCTCAATCCCTCTCTTTGTAAATTAGCGATAAAGCCAAGTTCTCAAGGTCATAGAGCTAACCAATCAATATAGAGCCAATAATTTATTTGACAAGTTTCACCTCATTTTTAGTAGACAAATTGTTCACACGCAGATTTATTCCTGGCTTGGAACATTTTACTGAATTATTTCTGTTCAAAACGATTGGGTAGGAGATTATTTGTTAGCATTTTGCTAAATTCCAGATTGAACCTCTTTGAGCCACTCATTCCGAGATTAGACGTAGGACAGACTCAGAACCCTAGATCCAAACTTCTTCTAACTTTGGGGTGTTCAAAATCTGGAACTGGATCTGAACACCCTGGACTTTTATCTGGATTTTAACATGAACACTATTTTTTGAGCCCAACTCTGCTCCTAGCACACATTCCTATATTCCCATCTCACTGGACAGGGGAATTCTCATAGGTATGTTCCTGTAGCCCTTTTAGACGGGCAGTGGGCTTTGTGTGGAGAGCAACCATCCAACAATCCCTCCTAAAGTGCATTCAGATGGAGTTTGCATGCACTGATTTAAAAAAAAATAGTTTGGTTGTTTTTCTGGGTCACTTTGAGGCCTGTGGAATTTGGTGTTTTGACAGGAGCAAGAGTGTATAAGAAACCCTAATGAAATGTATTATTTTCATGTTCCTTTCCCCCTTGCCTATTTTCCATGCAGTGCTTGCAACTGCTTCCCACTTCCTAGAAATCGGAGCACCACTGCTCCTCCCAATTCCTTTCATTTTCCCACATCATGAGAACATTGTTTGATTTTTTTTCTCCCTGGATGGGAATGTTGGGGTGAGCTGGGGACTGTGGTCTTTTGCACTAACAGCACATCAGCTGCAATTCACTCTTTCCAGGGAATTATCCTAGATTTATTCACCACAAAGCAGCAGACCATAAAGACTCGGTAATTTTAAGGCCTCAGGAAAAATAAGATGTTCAAAAAATTCAGTTTAGGATAATTGAGAGTTGTTTATTTCTGTGCACTGCTGATTAGGTTGTCATATGCCACAGTTATCTCTGTCCCAAGGAATGGGATTTTTTCCTCTGCTTGGAAACAAAGTCATTGTTTTAACTACATAAATGCTGCCTGATGTACTTGACAAGTGGGGCAAAACATACCTCTGGTGCTACCCCATCTAGCAGATGATCCAATACCATGGTGATGAGCATTGGATGACTGTCTAGATAGGGAAATTGATAGAGAAATAGATTTAGTAGGTATGATGAGAGCGAGCGAGCTATGTATGCTGTGGCAGCTTTTGGTTAAAATCTTCGGGCATTCTGATCTTCCTTAGAGAGCACATGCAGGGCACAATGCCTCACTGCATAGCAGAATTCGGCTCACCCTCTGCAGTATAGAAAGCACCTGCCAGTGCAGTTTCATTCTGCAGAGGTTCATACACATCTTTTTAGGTATATCTACTCTGGGAATTCTCAGCCCTTCTTCCAACATTGAGCTAGCACTCAGACTACCTGGCTGCCCACTTTGAATGTGAGTACTGTCCTTAAAAGTGCTGCTGCTGCTGCTTTTTTGCACTGTGCGTGCTATGGTTTGGGGCATGAGAGCAGCTGTCTCCATACAGATACTTTCTGAAAGGTGGACACGTTACCCTGGCAGTTGGGAACAGTGCACAGAATTGGGCTGAAAGGTAAATTACTTTTGCATTGATTTTATTTTCTCATTTTTCTAAGAGGGGCAAAGAGTCACCATTCCAGTGGAATGTTGGCCTTGTTGCACATGCCACAGAGAGTGTGTAGTGCAGGCCACCAGCAAAGAGGTTTTGCACAAATGCAGTATACAGAAAAACTGTTACAACAGAGGGAAGCTCTGCATTTGTGAGCATCTATATATTTGCAAAAATGTGTTTTTTTGTTCCAGAATGACTGAAAAGACTGATCCAGGGTACAACTGATAGACTGATCCAGGTCTATCAATTACTATTAGCCAAAATGGTCGTGGATACAACACTATGCTCTGGGAGTCCCTAGGGTTACCATACGTCCTCTTTTTCCCGGACATGTCCGGCTTTTCGGCAGTCAAACCCCTGTCCGGGGGGAATTGCCAAAAAGCCGAACATGTCCGGGAAAATGGCGGCTCTGCTCCTCCCCGACTCTTCGGCTCTGTTTAAGAGCCGGGCTGCCTGAGCGCTACCAGCTTTGGGCAGCCCCTATGCCTCCAGACCCTGCGCCCCCAGCCGGGTACTTCCCCTCCCGGGCTCCGGCGGCAGAGGGTCCAGAGGCACGGGGGCTGCCCGAAGCCGGTAGCGCTCGGGCAGCCCGGCTCTTAAACAGAGCCGAAGAGTCGGGGAGGAGCAGAGCCGCCGCGGCTGGAGACTCTGCTCCTCTTCGGCTCTGTTTAAGAGCCGGGCTGCCCGAGCGCTATCAGCTTCGGGCAGCCCCCATGCCTCTGGACTCTGCACCGCCGGAGCCCGGGAGGGGAAGTGCCCGGCTGGGGGCACAGGGTCCGGAGGCATAGGGGCTGCCCAAAGCCTGAGCGCTACCGGCTTCACGGTTTGCCGGGCAGCCTCCAGACCCTGCGCCCCTGGGCGGGGAAGGGGCGGAGTTGGGGCGGGGCTAGGGGTGGGGAAATGGGTGGGGCCAGGGCCCGTGGAGGGTCCTCTTTTTTTATTTATGAGATATGGTAACCCTAGGCGTCCCTAAACCTCGGACTGCCAGAAGCTGGGACTGGATGACGGGGTTGGATCACTAAATAATTGCCCTGTTCTGTTCATTTCTTCTGAAGCATCTGGCACTGACACTGTTGGAAGACAGGATATGGGGCCAGATGGACCATTGATCTGACCCAGGATGGCCATTCTTATGTTGTTATGTTCTCTTTTAGATTTTTAAAAATAATGGTCCTGATTCTCATTTGCACTCAGGCTCACCTACACAGTGTAAAAGGAGCTTAAAGTAGGCATAAATCATATTTACACTCACTCTAAGGCTTGCTTACATTTCCAAAGCAGTGTAAAGAGGCATTAGAGTAAACCAGGATCAGGCCCAGTAAGGTATAATTCTGTTATCTGAACCAAACTTCCAGTTCTTCTGAGGTTCTCCTGCAACTAATTTCTATCAGATTTCATTGGAGGTGGGATCCAGAGGACATTAGGCTAGATGCAAAGCTCCAAGAGACAGCATTGATTTTACCCACAGTTTACATGATATCTAATTTACACAGCATCTTGGATTTTTTAAAAGAACCCAGCAACCACCAACTGAAGAGAGGAAAATGTCAAGCCATTTCCTTAGCCTGAACCTGCATGAATTAGTAGTAAATTGTTGATCTCTAAGCTTGCAGTTTCTGAACCATAAAAGCTGTTTATTTCCCTCTATAAAAGAACATTTGAACTTATATAGCTATTTAAGTTTGAATGCTACCAGGGAAGGGTAGATTGTGGGGGAAGAAGCAGCTTGAATCAGTAATCCAAGCTTGCAATACAATCTTACTCCGCTGCATAGCTTGCATAGAAATCCCCTTCAATGGGGATTTTCTCTGCTCACAGCAGCCCTGCCATTCAGGAAACGTACAGTATATATTTTCAACATTATCCGTAATTGCAGTAAAGCTTACAAAGCAAGCCATTCCTTGTGTGTTCCTGGTGATCTGCAATAACTGAATACTCTTCAGTATTCATTTAAAAAAAGAAAGACTCCAACAAGAGTTGGCAGGAACCAACATCTGCAGTGACCTAAAAAAAGTTGTCTTTATTAATGTGCCGTGGATGCGGGAACAGCAAGAGCTGTGAAACATGGATTGAAAAGTTGCCTGGTACGTTTTTACTGTATCCTAGTTTCAAGAGCTTCAGGGTCCTCCTAAGGGCAAAATGCTCTGGGCTAAATTGTGCCATTTAAGCACAACTTTGTGTGGGCAGTGCAAAGCAGAAATGCCCCAGGGGCAAAGATTGTGTGTTTCCAGGAGGCACAATCTCTCCCTGAGCACTCTGCTGTAGGCTGGTACATAGGATGGTGTGACACTTTTCAGGAGTACCCTGCATTGTGAGGCATCTCGCTACTACCTGCTCTTAGAAGGAGGAAGCCTTGTCTGTACCTGCTGTGGGTCAGCTCACTGACTCCACTTGTCATGGGCAACACAAACCCTGCTATCTCTGTCTACAGGTTAGTGATAGGCACGTTCTAACCCCCAAGCCCTCTGAACATCTCCCTGGAGTGTCCAGTCCTTGGGCAACTGTACACTCCCAGTGTTCACCAATCAGCTGCTTCCAAAAAACAGTACACCCCAGCTTGCCAATTCCACCTCAGATCACCACTCTATTTAACACGCAGCCCTTAGATATGTTTATAGTGTACACAAGTATATGTAGATTCAACAAAGTACAGAGAGTCAAGAGATAGCAAACAGAAGCATTGGAAACAAATGATTGCATATAAAATAACAACATGCCTTCCAGAGCCTAGACTTATATAACAAGATACTCTCATATCTTACAGAGCCATGTCCTTCCAGCATTTTACAGTCAGGCTTGGCTGTCATCTTCTGTTCATCAGACAAGTCATGCTGTCAGCTTGCCTCCTTGGTGAAAGACCAGGGTATTTCTTGGTCCCTTTAGGTATCCTCCAAACAATCCATTTTCCTCATTGATAAAAAGGACCCTCCCCCCCCGCTGGTTGTTTTTTCCCCTAGAATGCTCTTATCCTGCAGATTTCACAATGTCTCAATCAGTATCTGGCTCAGTATGTAAATAGGCCTCCATTATGAAGCAGACAATGCACAATACACGTATGGTTGGGCAAAGAGATAAGCCTCTGTTACCTCCTGCCTGAAAAAAATCTGTTTGAGACTTGTTACCTCCTGGTGACCTGCCCTTAAGAACATAATTTGCAGTATAGATACATAACTTCTTATATATTATCCATCCATTTCACAATGGTTGTAATGACCAGGGGGCTACTGGCTCTCATAGAGACCTTACATGCAACCTTTTGGTGAACTAATAAGCATATGCCTGACCCAGGGGATTCCTGTAAAAGCCTATTCACCCCCTGTGCCCTCTGCCAGTTGTCATCAGCTGGGTCACAGATGGAGAGGACCATAGCCCTGCCCTCTTTGTGGCAATTGGTATCCCCAGGGGACAACAGCAGTCCAAGGTTAGGGACTGTAACCCTAGCATAGGACACAGAAAGAACAGACCAGCTCCTTGCACCATCCCTAACGTCTATCCCTGTCCATCCATGTAAGAACTAGAGACAATCTAGACATTTGCAAATTGCTGCCTCTTGTAGCAATACCCCTAAGTGTATTACAGTTGTAAGAGACAGCCTGATTCCCTGTGCAACAGTGTACTGTGGGTGAAAGAAGTACACCACAATGCAATGAAAGGCTAGGCTACATCTGCGCACTGTAGGTCCTTTCCACATGAAAAGGTCCTGAACTTCCAGTACACAACTAAAAATAGGTCAACGCCTAATCATGAGTTCCCTGAACTAAGGGCCTAGTGGATCTGCATTATTTAACTTGCCATTCCTTTGAAACTATTCATCCTTTCCCTCATAAAACTGAAATCAGCTCACTCCCTGATCCAGGAGCTGACATCATTATGAGGTTATATCCTATGTAATGGTGTGAGGCCTGGAAAAGCATTCAAAGTCAAACCATGCAGCGAATTAAGTTTGCAGCGTCTGACTCTTTGCTTTGAATCTAACCCTCCATCCGTTGTGCTTACATGCACTCCAGACCTTACAAACCCTGCAGGGCTCTCACCTTGTGTTGACATTGCAAACTGCAGCACAGCATTATGTTGCTGAGGTTTCACTAAGGGCCTCGTTCAGCTTTCTGTTTTGTCTCCATTTCTGTTACAGTACTGCAGGGAGCAGAAGTGACCAAGCTACCAAAATGAGCATCTGCAGGTCTGTGTACACTAGAATCACAGGGTGTGATTTCAGCTCAGGTAGACACACCCAGGCTAGCTTTAATCTAGTGGAAGAGGTGTAGATTTGGTAGCGCACATGGTTCAGCATGGCCTGTATAAACCCACACATGGAACCCTGGGTAATTACTTACGTGACTAGTCTGCGCTGAAGCACATGCTGCTGCAGCTTCACTGTTCTGGTATCCAAATTAGCTAGATGAAAGCTAGCTCAGGTATGTCTACACAAGCTGCAGTCACACTCTGTGACTGCAGTGTAGACATACCCTGAGGCGGTTTTCTAGCCATGAACAATTCCTGGTATCTCACTGGCAAATCTGGAAAATATTATTCTTTGAACGAATTTTCTAGTGTGCTTGCCATGGGACTAAGCAGGCTGACGTGTCTGTACTTGAAATCCAAACCATGTTTAACATGATACAGCAACAAGGTCATGTTAATGTCTGCCTCTCTGGGCCCATTTATTCCATTGAACTTAACACAACATAATTAGATGTATCAAGAACTACAGGCCTTTTCTTTGAAAGTAAATGACTGCAGAAGAAGACTGACATTGGGAAACTACTTAGATCCATGTGGTGAAATGTCAATGGGAATTTGCTGTTGACTTCAGTGGAACCAGGATTTCACCCATTTTGTTTGCATTTCTGTGTCTACCATATCCTGTGACCAACTTGGTTGTTCATGGGGACATCATCTGATGGTTCAAAGGGGATTATTATCCTGCTGGTGTCTTTCTCCTTTCTAGGACCCCTTACAGATGGAGAACTGAGGCACAGAAAGGCTAAGAGGTTTGCCCGAGGTCACACAGCATAGTGGTGTAGGTAATTGAACCTGCGGTCTCCTACATTCCACACCAGTGCTCAAATCATCGGGTCATCCTACCTCCCTTGCTTGTATTTGTTTGCAGTTAGTTTTCCTGGCCTCTGTGTGCCTTTTGTCTGATGATTTATTTATTTTTTTTGGTGACACTCCCTCTTCTGAGTCAATTCTGAACCCAAATCTTATGACCTTAGGGGACCATGATCTGTGATGCTGCAGAGTACCATTTGTGAATGAGATGTAAAACAGGGATATTGACCATTTATGATCATTAAAGGTCCCATGGCACTTTTTATATGAGATGGGGTGATAGATCTGGGGCTAAATCTCCTTCCCTTTTACACCATTTTAGGTCAGTGGAGATTTGTCAGGGTAACAGAGTGGAGAATAAGGGCAGAGACCTGAGTCAATGGAGACATAGCAGTGTATTCCGAATTCTAGCTTTGGAATGTAGAGTCTTCTATACAGGGTTCAGAGGATCCATAAAAACCTCCAGAAAGATCCAAAGTGCATTTTTAATGTATAGAGAGTCATGACTTTAAAGTGCATTGTCTTGAGATTGCCCAATGGAAGACTCTAATGCTGTGTTCCCCCACCAGACAGCTGAGAATCTCCAGTGGTTTAAATCTGCCATCCCTAATGCTTGAGAGTCATAAGATCTTAGTTCTAAAACCTGTTCCTGGTCTAAGACCTTCCTGACCTTTAGGCCTGTGCAATTTTTAATGAGGAAAATTCCACAATGTGAGGAAGTATTTCTCTTAACAAAAAAAAGGCAGCTGCTTGAAGCCACTCAAGTGACTGAGTTATTAAAACAAGTCATGTTGGGGAGAAGGAGTAGTGGGCAGAGTGCAGGTGAGATGGTCAAAGGAAGATATCTGCAGGTTGTTCTGACCTCCTCTCTGCTCCTGTACATAGTCTTGCGGCAGTTCGTATGAGAGCCTTCTCCTCTGCAGCTCCTGTCATCTAGAACAGCTTTTCCCTGCCTCTCTCCCTTCTTTGCTCCCCAATTCATTTCAAATCTCTGTGGGAAGGAGCTTTTCCCCAGGTCCTTTGCTCTTCCTCTGCTGTTGTTTTGTTATTTAACTCGGAAGCGGTTACCTTTATAACTTTAAGGTGAAACTGTTCTTTTGGGATGAAGTTTGCACGGTCAAGTTGCATGGGGTCGTTGGGGTTAATCCTGATTTTTTTTTGTGTGTCGCAGCTCAGATGTCGTGCGCCATTTTGTTATCATTCTTTTTTTTTCCTTCAGAAAATAATAAATAATAATAATAATAATAATAATAAAAGCCCAGTAAATTGCAAAGCACAAGGAAATGATCTCTCAGGAGCCCTCAGTGTTGAAGCGGCAAGCGGCCACTCCTCTGAGCTAGTCATTTGCTAAGACAGAGGTTTCTCCTGAGCCCTCATTAGTTCAGAGCTTATTGTGGTCTGGCAATGCCCGGGCCGCTGAGCTCAAGGCTAATGACAGGGGGGATGATAAAGTGTCTGCTGAAGCTGTACATGGCTGTGGGTCACTGCTTCAAAATGTGAGAACAAAATGGGTCTCAGCGCTAATGACTTTCAGGTGTGCACGCCAGGGCCTGTCAGGGCAGTCAAGGAATTAGTGCTTGGCGCAAGGCACAGGCCTCTTGGCTGCCAAGTTAAACATAAACGGGGCCTCGTGTAAATAAACAAGGGGAAAGTGAGCTTTCACCTTACACTAGATGGTATATCAAGTCTGTGCACACACACTCCCACACAAACACATACACACGGGGCACCCCTCTCCTAGGGCATTATGAAGATTAAAAAACTGGATCGGGCGGGGGGGGGGGATCATCAGCTCGGTTTTTCATTTTAAAGCAAGAGGAAGGAGCCTCTGCCTCATTAGGGGCTGTTAAATCGCCCGCTGCATGACAGTAGCTCTGTTCTTTGTTTCCTTTCTCATGCTGATTGCTGAGTGCTGCCTTTCATGAGATCACCTTCAGTTTTTACATTGGAAATGTCCTCAGAGGGGCTTTCAGGGGTAATGCTTGGGTTGTTTTTTTCTGGGTTTTTTTTTCAAGCCGACTTCATCATACTCCCAAGCCCACCAAAGTCCGTTAGACATCGAGATTAAATTACCACTTTGGACTGAATTACATTTTCCAAGCCAATATATTATGCCGCCTTACCTTTCCCCTCCCCACCCCCACCTGCTCTCATCCTACGCCCAATAAAGATTATTAATATCACCAGTTACCAAAGGATTTATGAGCAGGGTCCAAACTGATGCCATTTCACATTTTAGCAGCGCAGTGAAAATAATCCTGAAGTGTTCGCCCAGCTATAAAAACGTACTTACACTGTCATATTCGCAGTTTCAAACATGCACCACTTGATAGTCTCAAAAGTGCTGTTTAATTGGGTTTTATGGGTTCTAATTAATTATCCCATGTAACAAAAAAAGACTTGTCCCATTACAGCCCTGTATGGTTTACCATGCATAACAGTGTAGTTCTGAGATTAGCTTTTTCCCGCTCCCAGGAAGAGTTGCAGAAAGGTTTAACCCGCCTGCCTGCCCACCCATTCCCGTCCCCTCTTGCTTTCCCCCTCGAAAATAAAACCCACCTGTGTACTTTGCAAAGACAGTAAAAACGTCTACAAGAACCATAACTGAGAGAGAGCTACAGGTGTTCACGAAACAGCTTTAAATGCACCTCCAAATGGCTCCAATTTATGCAGGATGAATCAGGCTGGATGAACTATGAATGTTCTCCCCCCACCATTAGACCTTCACCTGAAACTAAAATCCAAACTATGGTCCTGATCCTGCTTAGTTTATAAACACTATGAGTGAGGCTATGTCTACGCAACTGCCTATGTTGGCAAAACGTACGTCGTTCGGGGGTAAGAATATTCCACCCCCGTGAGCGACATAAATTATACTGACATAAGCACTTGTGTGCACAGCGCTGTGTCAGTGGGAGAGCTTCTGCCACCAACATCACTTCTGGCGCTCACTGAGGTGTTTTTTTTATGCCGACGGGAGATCCGTGCTGCAGTGGCGCAGCTGTATCAGTACAGCTGCATTGCTGCACCAGTGTACGTATAGACACAGCCTTGGTCTGGTTGACTTCAGTGAAATTGCGCACAGTGAATGAAGTGTAGCCTAATGGATAGAACATTGGAACGGGACTGAGGAAGACCTTGGTTTTATTGCTGGCTTGGCCAAAGACCTGGAGGACTTGGTCAAGTCCCTTCACCTCTCTGTGTCTTAGTTGCCTCTCTATGCCTCAGTTTCCCCATTTGTAAAATGGAGGTAAGGATGCCTGCCTCCTTTGTGAAGTGCTTTGAGATCCACTGATGAAAAGCACTATGTAAGAGCTAGGCATTATTATTAAGTTTTTGCAGGATTAGGCCTGTATTGAGATTTGGAAAAAACCATGGATGGTTTCTTCGTGTACTTCTCCACTCTTCCAGGGTCAGGATGGAAACAGAAATGCCAGCATACCAGGCTATCTTTATGGTATTTCTGGTCCAACCTGACGCTAGATGCACTCGTGGAAACTTCACAAATTAAACCTATTCTTATGGGATCACCTGTCTGACTTTGCAGAACCATAAGGTTTGGATTGTTCAAGCAATGTTTGGAGCCATGTTCCGATATGTGGATGCACATCAGAATCTCGCAGTGGAAAATGAATAGCCAAGCAGATACAATTTTTTATTATTATGATTATACATTTATATAGGACCCAGCCATCACCATAGTATCCAGACACCTCACCAGGAATAAATTGAAATACATGCACACACATGAGAGAGAGGGGAAGAGAGAGACAAAACACCATGCTTTCCTATGGCTACAGCTTTATCAGAGAACTAGGAAATCAGGCTTTTAATTAGGTGGGAAAGCTTAGACAAAGAAGCTTTTTTTAATGTGAGTGTGTGTGGAGGAAGTGACGGGTGTGGGTATACTTTGAGTCATCTGCATAATTGTGCAAATTTTCCTACATTTTTAACTTATTTCAGAAACAGACTCTTGGACTGCAAACTATTTATCATTTCCCAAGCACTTGCCTCATCCAGGAGTGGGGGAAAGCAAAACAAAAAAACAAACAAGAAAAACTAAACCACAACCAAAAAACCCCTTTTGTTTATGGCAAGTGCCTACAAAACTGCACTGGCAAGCAGTGAAAACCTAGTGAAAGGCCTCAGCTCTCTAATGTTGCTTTCAGCACCAAAAGTCAGGGTTGTTAAAGTGACTGTACACACCTGAGTGATAAGTGGATCAGAATGCATTAGTCAGCCTTCACTAATTACCTTTTCACAGAATAAACCCACCTGCAGGTCAGTTGCATAGTGAAACTGGGACCATTCTGGGTATCTAGGGCAGTGTTTCCCAAACTTGGGACGCCGCTTGTGTAGGGAAAGCCCCTGGCGGGCCGGGCCGAGCCGCGATCGGCTGAACCTGCGGACGTGGCAGGTAAACAAACCGGCCCGGCCCACCAGGGGCTTTCCCTACACAAGCGGCGTCCCAAATTTGGGAAACACTGATCTAGGGCATCATGTCGTCAGATAGAACAACTAGAGCTGCTGAGAAAAGTAACTGGGACTCATCCATATTGCTTATCAGTCTGAAAAGTAATAAGATTACTACTCAGGATTAATTTTTTTTATAAAACAGTCTTTTAATAGAGACAATTAATTAAAAGAAATTTGATTACATGTATCTAGAGAATTACTTTAACAGTATTGCAAAGCTTTTATAGAGTGGGTTAATAGCCCAAAAGGGCAAATAGGATTGTACATTCAGGAACCCAAATAAACCCAAATGTCTCAATATAGTGTTTGGGCAAACTCAAATAAACCTAAATATCTTGGTACTTGTATAGTGTTTACGTTTGCTTTTCCATGACTTTTTACTGCCTCAGAAAGCCATTTATGGTGAGGAAGCAATGTGAAATTGGGTCTTCTCATGTAATTTCCACTATCCAGGGATTTAAATAGCATGAAAAGAGCAGATCTCACATTATTCTATCACCATAAATTACTCAGTGAGTCATTAAAACAGTCTATGAAAAACATACTCATAAATACCTGAAGCACAAATACACATACTGGATCCCGCCCACACTGTTATTGCCAGCAGCTCCACATTGCTTATTTACAGAGTCCAGCCAGGCCAGATCTCAATATGTGTGGTAGCATACAGATAGCAAAGCAATTCTACACCATGGAAGTCAATGCTAACATTTTCATTGATTTGCACCATGCAGGAGCAGGCCTTTACTTGGGAAACTCACCTTCCAGATGCTCTGCTTCCTGGGTGGGGAAAAGAGAAAGGCACAGGAAGCAAGAGGGGATGGAAAGAGAGAAATGTGGAGAATGAGGAAAAACTCAAAAGGTTCTCTCCAGTTGACTGAAGTCTGCTTGGAACAGCAGGTGGGGTTGGAGGACGCATCACTGAATTGGGTATTGCTCCTTGATTCTGAGAGCCTATCTGGACAGGTCCCAGCCTGGGCAAGATTTAGAGCAGCTGAGGGGCTGCTCTAATTTACAGCACTGGTGTAGGGTCCTTAACAGACCTTAATCCTTAACAGACCCTACTCTAGTGGAGGAAAGGTGTGTCAGAGTGAAGTTCTCTGATGGCCCCTCTCTTGATCTGTCCTCCCCACTACACTGTTTGAGAGGCAAGCAACTGGAATGAAAGCCACCTCCACTAGCTTTATGCCAGCAGGGAGTTCCCTATGGCAGGGGAGTTCCTTGTTGGCTGTTTGTAACTGAATCTGACCCCTTTGCAATGCCCGAGCAATGCAAAAGGGCCAGCTCTAAGCTGGGAATCCATCTCCATTGTCTCATTTGTCTTCTAAGTACAAGATCCCTATGCACTGTTTTTTCAGACTAAATCAGTTTTACTTCAGTTCTTCTGCCTTGGGGTCCTCATGCAGCTGAGATAAATTCCAGACAGGCAGCTAGAGTGAGTTGTCCCGAGTTGCCTTTTGCACTGCAATGTTCCTCCCTCCACATTTCCTCCCCCTTTGCCTGATAAGAAAACAAAAAGAGCAAATTCTCAGTCATTGTAACTACCAAACTATCCTGCTTTCCATCACACTTAATGCCTGGTTAGGCTGACCCCTGCTCCACTCTTTAAAAACGCGCTGTGTCTGGTCACGGGTATCCTGCACAGACAACCGCAAGTGCCATGTTATCAGTGCTCAGAAGATCTCCAGGACTTACTAGTGCTGTCTGGTTTGGAGCACATTAGGAGAGAGAGAGCAAATTACACTCTGTGGTCAGTGATATCACATGTTGGAGTAACTGGGTCTGCTGAAAAGACAGAGGGCTGATCCTTCTGCATTTACACTTGACTTATTAGAGTTCAGCATTTATTGTGTGCTGAAGCAAGTTAGGTTCATTTTTCTCAATGGCAATACTTACATTCTTAAAACCAAACTTGTGCATAAGTGGTTTTCTCAATCAGGACCCATATAGATTTATGAAATATGATTTCACTGTATTTATTCCTAATTTACCAACCATTAATTTGATGCAATGCTACCATCTTCTTCAGCCCCAAATAATCCTACCTGTAGTGCTCTTAGTATCAAATGGCTGAGCACTGAGGTGCATGTAACTTCAAACAGGGATTCCCCCACCCCCCTTTTATAAATAAAAGACTGAAAAGTTTCCAGTAGCAATAAGGTCTCTGTCTGTGAGATGCAGACCGACTACAGGAAGATGGCCACTTCCCCCAGCCAGTTATGCATTGTGATATAGTCTTGTAATTCTGTGTTTATATCTTACTTTTTTCTACCACACCCCTGCTTCATTCAAGATAAACCACCTTGGGGAGTGAGTAAGGGCTGTGTACAGTAAAGGAAGCTGTTTTCTGTAGGATCCCAGCCTCATTTGTTGCAGAATTTGAAAAATATGTAGTGAATGAGGCAATTGACTTCAGGAAGAGAAAGGAGGGTTTAATGATTAAAGCAGTTGAATGCTGCCTTGGAAAGCTGGAGTCTATCCCTGCCTCTGCCACTGAGTTCCTATGTGATGCTAGTCAAGTCACTTCAACCAAACCTTTCACCGATGGTAACTAATTGTGTGTCCCTCATTTTCTGGGTGCCCAACTTGATACCCTGTGGCCTGATTGACATAAGTGCTGGGCACCCACAGCTGCAACTGAAGTCAATGGGAGCTGTGCTTTGAACATATACAATGCAATACAAATGCTAACTTCCATGAAAATCAAGTCCTAGGTGTCTCAAATGAAGTACCCAAAATTAGTAGAAACTTGTGACATTAATTGTCCTGTGCCTCAACTCCCCATCTGTAAAGCGAGAATAATAGTATGCCCCTTACCTCACAAGAGTGTTGTGAAAATAAATTAATGTTTATGAAACACCTACATATAGTGAAAAAGCCATTGAAAAGTACATGAGAAAATTAATAATTCTGTCTTCAGAGCAGGCTTTGAATAGTGTGCAGTAAATCGGACCTGAACTTTTGAGGGCTTGACTGTGCAACCTTAATATTATTGTAATGTAGTATTTTGTGTATGATTATTCATTTAGTATCATAGGTAGAAATGGTGCATTACAATAGGAAAGTGTGCCTAAAGAAGGACAGACTCTCTGGCCTACAGTGCTTGCAGTCTGAAGACATATGTGGGAACGGTAGCTCACAAGTAGAATGGAGACTTACCATCATCAAGGGAAACATGATGACTGGGCCTAGACCTACTGAAATCAATAGTCATGGTATAGTTCTTGATTCAGTTATTTCCTGTTGTAAATAGAGGGAGCTACTGGGATATCTTGGCATATGACACAAAAAATGGGGAGTGGTAAATAATGAAGAGGACAGGTCCCTGATACAGAGTGATTTGGATTGCTTGGTAAACTAGACACAAGCAAACAATATTCATTTTAATAGGGCTAAGTGTAAATGTATATATCTAGGAACAAAGAATCTCAGCCATATTTACAGAATCGGGGACTCTATCCTCAGAAGCAGTGGCTCTGAAAAAGATTTGGAGGTCGCGGTGAATCATCAGCTGAACATGAGCTCCCAGTGTGATGATGTGGTCAAAGAGCTGATACAATCCTGGGATGCATAAACAGGAAAATCTCGAGTAGGAGAAGAGATGTTATTTTACCTCTGTATTTGGCATTGGTGTGGCCACTGCTGAAACATTCTCCAGTTCTAGTGCCTGCAATTCAAGAAGGATGTTGATAAATTGAAGAGGATTCAGAGAAGATCCACAAGAATGATTAAAGGATTTGAAAACCTGCCTTATAGTGATAGATTCAAAGAGCTCAATCTATTTTATGAGGTAGCTTTACTAAAAGAAGATTAAGGGGTTACTTGATTATAGTCTGCAAATATTTACATGGGGAACAAATATTTAACAATGGGCTCTTCAGTCTGGCAGAGAATGTATGACGATGGCTGGAAGTTGAAGCGAGACAAATTCAGATTGGAAGATATACATTTTTAACAATGAGAGTAATTAACCGGGGGGACAATTTACTAAGGATTGTGGTGGACTCTCCATCATTGACCATTTTTAAATCAAGATTGAATGTTTTTCTCAAAGCTCTGCTCTAAGAATTATTTGGGGGAAGTTCTATGGCCTCCGTTATACAGGAGGCCAGACTAGACGATCACAATGATCCTTCCTGGCCTTGGAATCTATAAATCAATGAATCTTGGATCGCTCGGACTAATTCTTGGCAAATGCTGACGTGTTACCAGCTATCACTGAAGATATCACAGCTTCATGTGTTTCTCCACTTGCTCACACTTCTTCCTATGGCCTCTAGAAGAAGCACTTAGGTTCTATAGCAATCAAAAAGCTTTTAAAGAGCCATGCAAATGTGATCTCATTAATCCTCACAACAGCCCTGTGAGACAGCAAATTATTATTTATTTTACAGCTGGAGACCCTTGTAGTTTAAGGGACCAAATCCAGTCTCCTGGCTGCAGGGAGCATCCAGTAAATGGGCACCAGACGAAGTAGCGGGAAAGTGGGAAAAAGTATCTTCCTCACCTAGAAAGCCTGCAGACATGTTATGTAGCCACTAATATTATCCTTGCCCCTTTAAGGCACCTATAGATAGAGATGATGATGTGGGGATTTGTGTAGGAGTGAATCTCCTACTCTTCCTTTGTCCTCAGCCTGCCTGCGTCCCTCCCACATCCAGACCCTGCCCTCTGGAATGGAGGGGAGCCTCCAAAAGCCATATTCAGCATCACACAGTGGTTGTGCAATGTTCACACATCCTCCCCAATCCTTGGTCCCCACCATTTGCACAGTGAAGTGCACTGGTTCCATTGCTAAGGGACCCTTTGCAGACACAACAATAAGGGACAGTTAGCAACACAGTAAATTGATGGGATCAGAAGTCACACCTGGGACCTAATCCTCTGCTGAGCCCTATAAGCATCCCTTGCCTGTTTAGACATCAGCAATGAGAATTTTAGGGTGAACCTTTCCTAGCTGGCAGATCTGTACCTTCATCCTTCCTCCCTCACAAGCAATGTGCAGTTAAATCTTTCAGTCACTTTGACATTAGCTTCAGTGGGGATTTTGTGGTTGCATTTCAGAGCTCTCATGAACATCCCTTGTTTCCTGAGTGTGCTACAGATAATAACCTTAATCTTGCATCACATTACAGTGCTCTAGAAATTGTTGAACACTTTGGTTTCTTTTTTCGTTCATCTAGTCCAGATGCTGTTACTGTATGAAGGTCACATTGTTTATGTTTGCCATTCAACGGAGGTGGCCTAGTCAGCTGCTTGAGAGGGGTCAAAATTACTGATGAATGAACGACTTCAGCTAAAACAAGCTTCACCCAGCTGAATCTTCACCCAGAATTCAGAACAGATATTTTCTGAGGTTTGAAAAAGTTCCTGGAAACTCTTTTTAAACAAGTATTTTTGGTGTGGTGAGGCCCCAGCTCTCATCAGTCTGACCCATCACAAAGGCTGTAGAATCACAGCCATTGTTTGCATGGTGAATAGCTTATGGTATGTGATTATGAGAATTTGCACTGAAGACTCCTTGCCATAGCTTGCTAACATCATTAATGTATGCCACTGTTATACATTGAGAGCAGTCATTTAGCACACAGGGCCACAGATTGAGCCAGAGAGGCACAGAACCATGTTGGGATGGGGTAGAGTTGCACCAAGGAGAGCTCCAGGAGGACTGTGCCATATCAGAACCCCCAGGCTCTCAATCTGCAGAAATATGCTGGCTGTACTATCCTTCTTCATGATACAACCTGCTGTACTCAGCATGCATGGCCATCTCTGTGGGCCCGTGCACAAGAAAGCCAAGTTACAGTCCTTCCCATTACCATCCCTCCCAGCACCCTTTGAGACTACTTGCACCTGAGGAGATGCAGGCACACTATGATGAAGCAGTCCCATTGTTCCCCCAACACACTGCTATTTTGTGTTGCCTTTGTATAGGGTGGATGAAGGGGTGGAAGCTCCTTGCTAGAACTGGCCATCATGCAGTATGTTGTTGCCTCTTGGCCTGGGTGGTCAGTCAGTTTTTGGGACCTTGCTGCGTTGTTTCTATTAGGAAAAATTGATTATATAAGTCAGATATTTCTTTGTAAATAAAAAGGATTGTACCAGAGAATGTACACAACAGTCCTGTTTCCTTGAACATAATAGTAACCAACAACAGCAGCAAGTTTTTTTGCTCACAGTTTCCAAGCCTGCCTTTCCAACCAGTCTTCTGCCCAAAAGAAACTCTCTCTCTTGACTTACTCCGAGGCTCACACTCACACTGCTTTTCTCTGTCTGTTCACTCTCTGCTTCTGATACACACAGACAAACAGCTCCACCAATCAATGTCCCAGCCCCTACATTTTCAGTCAGTCCCAGATAAACCAATTTTCTTCTCAGAAGAACATCAGAACATAAGAATGGCCTTACTGGGTCAGTTCAATAGTCCATCTTGCCCAGTATCCTGTCTTCTGACAATGGTTAGTGCCAGGTGTTTCTGAGGGAATGAACAGAACAGGGCAATTTATTGCATGATCCATCCCCTGTCATCCAGTCCCAGGTTCTGTCTGCCTGAGATTTAGTGAGACCCAAAGCATGGGGTTGCATCCCTGCCCATCTTGGCTGATAATCATTCATGGACCTATCCTCCATGAATGTCTCTAATTCTTTTTTTGACCACAGTTATACTTTGGCCTTCACAACCTGCCCAGGCAACATTGGTTGACTGAGCATTGTGTGAAGAAGTACTTCCTTATGGTTGTTTTAAACCTGCTGCCTATTAATTTCTTTGGGTGACCCCTGGTTCTTATGCTATGTGAAGGGGTAAATTACACTTCCTTATTCACTTTCTCCACACCACTCATGATTTTATAGACTGCTATCATATACCCCCTTAATCATCTCTTTTCTAAACTGAACCATCGCAGTCTTTCTAATCTCTTCTCATATGGAATTGTTTCAGACCCCTAATCATTTTTTTTGCCCTTCAATATACTTTTTCGAGTTCTAATACATCCTTTTTGAGATGGGATGACCAAAAATGCATGCACTATTTAAGGTGTGGGAGTACCATGGATTTCTATATGACATATGATATGATATTGACATGCTCACCCTTGTCCACCTGTTTGTTGACCCCCCTCAAGAAATTCTAATAGACTGGTGAGGCATGATTTCTCTTTACAGAAGCCATGTTGACTCTTCCTCAACATATCGTGTTTATCTGTGTGTCCGATAATTATGTTCTTTACTACAGTTTCAACCAATTTGCCTGGTACTGAAGTTAGGCTTACCAGCCTGTAATTGCCAGGATTTTCTCTGGAGCCTTTTAAAAAATCAGTGTTACATTAGCTATCATTCAGAGGGTGATTTAAGCAATAGGTTACATACCACAGTTAGTAGTTCTGTAATTTCATATTTGAGTTCCTTTAGAATTCTTGGATGAATACCCTCTGTCTTGGTGACTTGTTACAGTTTAATTTATCAATTTGTCCAAAACCTCATGCATTGACACCTCAATCAGGGACAGTTCCTCAGATTTGTTACCTAGAAAAAAATGAGTTAGTTCTTGCTCAGGCCTTCCAATGCAGCCCAGCAACTTGGGTGGAAGCTTCTGTTGTTTCAGCTATCCCTAAATAAACAGCATTGAATTGCTCCCTCATTTAGCCTGAATAAAAGATGGCTAGCACACTCATCAGCTTCAGTAAGGTCTGGGATTTCCCAGAGATCAAAAACACACTTGCTGCCAGCCACCAATACCATCCTGATCAACAGTATTCTTTTGAGTTAGGCCAAATTTCTTGACATGGTTGCTCAAAGTGTAGCTCCTAAATGAACAATGAAGCTCTGTTTTGGGTACCTATATTCTGATTTAGGTACCTAAACATGGATTTAAGCTGCACAGTAATTAGTGCTTAGTGGCCTGAATATGGATTTAGTTATCCAACTTTAGGCACCCACATTTGAAAACTGTGTCGTAAGAGTGACATCCTGCTCTCTTTGAAATCAGTGGGAGTTTCAGCTGTGGCTTCCGTGAAAGATGGTTGTATGGTCTATGGCCTCTTTGTCCTTTTGTCTAGCACAACATTTGATTAATTATTATAACCCAGATGACCTGCTGGAGTTTTAGCTAGTTTCCAAAGTGTACTAGGACTGGGAGCGACTCTTCTTCTTTTGCCTCTCCCAAAACAAAATGCTGAAAGAGCATAGATACAGGAAATCCGTTCAAATTAAATAAACAGCCAGCGTATGTAGCCTGGCAGGATTCATTCATACACATCCAGCCCAGACTGGCTGGTTTGATTCCAGTTGGAGCGCTTTCTTCATTACTGGCCCCCTGGGGAATGTTAATCTGTGCAGTATAAACATTTATAAACATCTACTAAATCATTACACTTCAACTGCCCCATAAACATGCACGACTGCTTTCCTTAGGCAGTGTTGGTTGGATAGTGTGGCTTTTTGGAATGAGTTTACATGTATTTGGCATCAGTGGAAAAGGGGGAGAGTGCAGGAGAGGTTAAACAATATTATTTAAGATCCATGACTTCTTTAGGACAATGGCAGCAGCTGTTCATGAAGGATTAAAACATGACTATTGGAGAGCTGTCAAAGAAAGCGGGTAAAGATACATAGCAGAACATACAACTTTGATCAAAGTGAAAGCCTGTACGGCCCTTCAGCTTCGCATGGAGGATTTCAGCAGTGTGCTGCTCTTGTTAACATTACATCGCAGTGGTAACAAGAAGAGGACATGCAGCAAAAACAGACCTGCAGAAATTCAAAAGGGGCTTAGCAGTTTCTGCAGGTCAGAAGAATATGTTATTATTCATGCATGACCACAGCACTATTTGCCTCTGAAAGCACTGACTGATGCAAGAGAAAACATAGACATAACTATTGAAAACTCAACCAGAACTAATGTGATCTACAGGACACTAATCAACTAGGCCACAGCTCAGAGGTCTACTCATGGGCTAAACAGGCCTCCAGTCAATGCAGGGAGGTCTGACAGTGGTAGTGGGATAAGGGCTTCATACTGTAAGTTCCTTGCTACACTGGCATACCTAATATATACATGGCACACCTAATATACACATGGATAGCACTTCAGCCAGGTTGAGGCCCGGCCTCCTTTTTTGAAGGCAGAGTTTTGCCCTCAAAAGAAATACGGAGAACAAATCTGACTAATTGGATCTTTTCCTGATTTGCACCTGCAGTCAGGTAAGTGCGAAGTGCAAGTACCACAGACAAGTTTGAAGCTGCAATTGGGGAAACAAAACAAACCATGTTAGTTGTAAAGTTAAAACTGTAGATTACTCAGTGGAACTTCTCACTTGAATAAAGCTACTCACACATGGAAGTATTTTCAGGACTGGGCCCTCAGATATTCTTATGCATGATTTAGAACTAGTTGGTGCATGGAAAAGCAGTCCGTCAAAATAACCTCCTTATGGCTTAGTTTCTAAAGGAGTAAGTATCTTTACAGCTTTGGTTGTCCCCAGGTGGATCATGCAGGCATAGCTTTTAGTTTGTTATGGGGGTTTTTGAAAAGCCAGGAACTGGCTTGTGTGTCATCAATTACCATAGGCACTCCCTTCGGACATGGGTAGTGAAGCAATTGTGTAGGTAACTATTACCATGTTCGCAAGAGGCACATTATGATGAGTTAAAGACAGATCTTGATTTTTTTGAGTTTGTTAACAATATATATATAAACATGTATCTTTATGTGTGTGTGTGTGTGTATATATATATATATTCTACTCATACACACATGCATACATATATGTGAAAATATACATTTATATGCAGTGTTGTAGCTGTGCTGGTTCCAGGATATTAGAGAGTCAAGGTAGGTGAGGTAATATCTTTTATTGGACCAACTTCTGCTGGTGAAAGAAACAAACATTTGAGCTCATACAGAAAAGAAGAAGAAGAGCTCTGTATAAGCTTGAAAGCGTGTCTCGCTCACCAACAGAAGTTGGTCGAATAAAAGATATTACTCCATCCACCTTGTCTCTCTCTATTTCTACATAGCATTTAAATTCAGAATAACAGTCTTTAGAAGCAGCTTGAAGAAGTGTCTTTATCTCTCGAATATATACTCATAGAATGCAGCTCAGGCTCTGGAGAAAACTTAAGATATTTTCTCAGTGATTTCAGACAAACCCTACAGAGGTAGGGGAAAAATCCTTTTTGATAAACACAGAGCCACTGTTGCAGTTCATTTCCACTCTCCTCCATTCCTGGGCCCCTTTCTGAGCTGTCATTGCCAAATTAACAACCAGAGTGAGACTCTGCAAATGGAAGAATTCCAAACTCCATCCTGCAATCTAATGTCCTTGGGGCACAGCAGTCTGCTAGATCTCAAAACTTTTAATTCTGTTTGACCTGCTGTCCTGTCACTTTGACACTTGCTCACAAGGATGAAATGGACCCTTTTAGCACTGACTGGCTCCTGCTACATTGCAATGTAAAAATGATACAAACACTGTTGCTATGATTACTCATTCTACACCAAAGCCTCTAAAAACAGGAAATGGAAGCAGAGACCTAACTATCATAGATTAACAATGATCTTGCTGTATCTGTGCTTCCCTGCCAATTGAATCCATCCCAGGTTGTCAGTAGCTCTGAGTTAATTTCTTGGCTTTTTGGTAGCACCCTGTGTGAAATGAGTTTGGTAGTCTAAAACCAGTTATAACTAGCCAAGTAGCCACATCACAAAAAATACCTGCACTGTTTTTTTATTACCATAGTGTATAACTAAGATCCCTAGTCTTGAACCAAAACCCCATTGTGCCACGTGCCGTACAAATACAGAATCCCAGTTGGTACCCTCTTTGACATCCTCAGTAGAGAGACCAATAATCAAATGGTCCCAGAGACTGAACTGTCATTATCCTTTTACACAGATGTGGTCACAGTTGGAGCACATTGGGAGGGACATGCTGTATATCTGCAGTAAATCGAAGACTTCAATCTCAAGCGCTCTGACTCCATCACTTTTAGGTTTATTAAATTAACTTTAACATTAACGTGTTTCAGAATGATTTTTTTCTAAATTAAAAAAATCTGGAGTACGTTATTTCACCAGATTCTAAAAACTTTGTGTTAGGTCAGATTTCAGAAATGACATGCTGGGGTGGATATAGTTCCTTTAAACAATTGCACAGCAAATGAATTTTGTAGAGCTGGTTGAGATTATTTGAACAAAATACTTTTTTTCATCAGAAAAAGCCGATTCCTCGAAATAGAAACTTTTCATGGAAAAGGGTTGGTTGCAATTAGAAAGGCTTCTCAGGGCCAGGATGGAATTTCTGGTCTGGAAAGTGTGTGTGTGGCAGGGAACTGACCCACCCCAGAATAGGTTGGCAGTTAGGGCCACTCACCTAAGATGCAGGCAATCCGATTTCAAGTCTCGGCTCTACCTGATTCAGAGCAATGATTTTAAGCTGGGTCTCCTACATCCCAAGTGAGTGTCCTAACCATCAAGCTATTCTGGTGCAGATCTTTCTCCTTTCTCATTTTCTCAAAAGGTCTTGGGTTTGTCCCCATGTGGAACAGGAAACTTTTTGAAATCTTGAAACCTTTACCCACGCAGCATTAGAATTTTGTGATAGACTGATCCATCACCGAGTCATCTGGTAGGTACCACCTATAGCTCTGGAATAGCAACCCCCATACAACAGAGAGAGGAAAATCAGCAGAGCTGCCAGCAAAATGTTTTGAATTGGCAGATTTTGAAAGTTTGTCTTTTATCGATAGATCTCTGTAGATATCACTGCTCAAGTCACAAGTCAAATGAATGCTGTAGTCTCATATAAGCCCTCAATGGGCATTATTTATCCACTTCAAAAGATCACCATATAATTGAACACTACTGAGATTCTCTGACTACATCAAATGTTCTTCTTTAGGAGGACCAGCAGATGAGGGAATTTTTGCACATGAACACTGAGGTGCATTGCCACAGCAGTTGTGTCAGAATATGCAGTGCGGCAGTCAGAGTGGTGTGAAGAGCCCAGGGGATGTACATTGACAAAAATGTTCCAGGAGCACGGAACTGCAGTAGTTTGGGCGCTACAGGTAAGGTATTGAACTGTATTGGTAGTTCTGTGGGGGAGGCATACACAGCAACTGCCCACACTATCCCTGGATCTGGCCAATCTTATATCTCTCTTGTTTTCATGAGCACCAAAATCAATCTGGTTTTAAAAAAGAATGAAAAGTAAGGGGATTGCAGACATCACTTTACATTTCAAAGTTTGAAGAATTCAAGACACTTTGCTAGTGCAAGGTTAACACTCAACCCTTCCCCACAAATGATTGTGACTGTCAACCACAGAGCCTCTTGGTATTTGCAGGCAACATCCAAACATTTAAGAAGGCTGGCCTAATCTAAGCTCCATTAGAAGCATTTAATATTGGCTCGCCACAATCTACTGCAGCCTTTGTCCATATTTCTTCATATCTCTGAGGAATCAGATAGCAGTGGCTGTGGTGAAGTGGGAGGGGAAAGCAGGGAGTTGAGCCTGCAACTTGTTCTACTAGAGCTTTTCCAGCAGGATAAGTTTAACCACATTTCTCGCAAGGTTAAGAAGCTGCACATGTCAAATTACTGTACTGTCCTGCCTGCCTCCTGCACAAGTTCCCTGCTAACATACAACAGTATTTTCTCAGGTGAGTCACCTGGATTGTCCTGGCTGGGCAACGCCTTAAAGGCTTGGGTCTTTCTTCAGTCTCTTCTGGAAGGAGAAAATAAAAAATAGTTTTGCTGATGCTCAAAGGGTGAAATTCATTAGAGTTAGGCTCTACAATCTTCAGGGCAGGCACCTGTTATCCTCAGTAAGAACTGAACAGATGCTGCTTAGGAATACTTTGTGGCTTACAGGTACAGTTGACCCCTGCATATGTGTGTATGTGAGAGGATGTAGTCTGTGAGATATGTAAAACTTTTGTTGGTGTTTCTACCCTTAGTGAATTTGTAGTTGCCATAATAACTTCCCAGCCAGTTTCTCATTTTCTTATGTAACCCATGATTAGAGTTGAAACCTCAGCATAGTCCATGTCCCCTTTTTCTGAACTCCTTGGAACCTTCTCCTATAGACTTCATAATATTACTGCAGCACTTAAAAACCCTAGTCAGACATCAGGGCCTCTGTGATGCTGGCTGACCAGGTGCTAGTTCATGCCAGTATCCTCATGTCTCAACTGAATAATGAGAAATGCATAGCTGGAATCAGTCCGATTCTCTTGTGGGTTAATATTGATAGAATAGGTATTAGAATTATAAGAAAGTGTTTAGACTCTATTGAATGCTTGTGAGTTGCTGCATGCATTAATCTTACTTGTAATATCTGTGTTCCATATTGTAATGTAATATTTGAGCGGTTGTATTGTGAGTCTCTGTGACTATATGAATTGCTTACAAGGGAGGGATGTTAATTAGTGTGAAGAGATTGTTATACTCCTCCCAAAAAAGGAGACCCATCAATACCAGACAGCCTAGGGTTGGTTCTTTACAACTGGAAAGGCTGTACAAGTGGACTGAGACACCATCAACAAAAAAACAAAAGACTCTTATTGTTCTGCTCTCCTCCCTGTGAAGATGTCTCATGCAAGTGGACTCCTCCCATCAGCTGAGATTGCATCTCTGAACACATGGCAGGAAAGGGATAAAAATTCCAGGCCAAAGGATCTCTATGCTGCTTGGACTCTTGGGGGCAAGGTGTTTCTAGGCATAAGCAAGAGATCCCCAGCTGCTTAGCCTAGGTTAGCCCTAAACGTCAAATAGAGCTCGCTGATTATAGAAGCCTATATTGTCTTTTGAAACCTAAAACTAACTCATTCATCTGCCTTTGTTTGCTTGCATTATATGACTCTCTAATTTCCTTGTCCTATATAACAAATCTTCATATACTTTACTACAGGATTGGCTACAAACTTTGTCTTTGGTGTGAGACCTAAAGCACAGTTGACCTGAGGTAAGTGACTGGTCCTTTGGGATCAGGAGTAACCTGAATGTTGCTATGATTCTTGGTATAAGGGACTAGATACACTCACCTGGGTGGCAAGACAGACCGGAATACCCAAGAGGACTGTCTGTGACTCCATGTAAAGGCTGTTAAAATGCCTGTGGAGTTTGCAGTTGGTGCAGTTGGTTAATGAAATCTAAGGTTAGAACTCACAACCAATTTGGGGTTGGTGCCCTGGTTTTTAACAGTCTGTCCCAAGGTTGGTACTCACGGTCTTGCGTTACTGTTAGGAGCGTTACAGCCTCATTGTGCCCCATAAATGACATTTATTTAGGTATTATTGGTTCAGTGCCTTACTGTTGCATTTGTCGCTCAATGAGGAAATCTGTTTCCCCCATAGGCCACTCTTCTTTGTGCTGTTTGTTCCTCTTTCTTCCCCAACTTTCCTTCTGTTTCCAACCCCCTCTCCTGTCTTTGTGAGTTTCCTCTGTTCTTTTCTTTTCTCTGTTCTCTGTAGAACAACCCCCAATTCCCAACCCAGTGGGCTTCACGTGCACCCCTCTGAGTCATTGTTTCAGACTCTTCACATACTCAGGCAGACATCACTGCACTGGCTACACTTGGTTCACATTTAAGACTAACAGATTTATTTGGGCATAAGCTTTCGTGGGTAAAAAAACCCACTTCTTCAGATGTGTTGTTTTCACCCACAAAAGCTTATGCCCAAATAAATCTGTTAGTCTTTAAGGTGCCACCGGACTCCTCATTGTTTTTGTGGATACAGACTAACATGGCTACCCCTCTGATACTTGGTTCACATTTGAAAGGTTCTCTCTGCAGCCATGAGGGCTAGAAACTTTGTTTTTCATGAATATCCAAGGTAATGTGCCTTTAGGCAGGAATGTCTATGGAAACAGTGAATTTTAAGTGACTATTGGAGAATATTCATATAAAGTTAATTTTCATAGATTCATAGATTCCAAGGCCAGAGGTGACCATTGTGATAATCTAATCTGACATCTTGTGTAATACAGGCATAGAACTTCTTCTGCAAATAATTCCTATTTGTATTTTGTAATCATAAATGTGAGCATTGGCACCATTAACCTGATTCGATCTGCTACACTGATCTAATCATGGAATCAAAACATACCATGTGACCTCTGTGTCCTGTGAAAACAGCTCAAATTTCAAATATGAAATTCTCACAATGGTCTAGCTTGCAAAGAACAGACCAAGAATTTCTCACAGGGTTTATTTGGCAAATCATGTCAAACAACAAATAGACTTCAGAAAATCACAGACAATAATTTGTAGCTGGAAAAAGAGACAAAAGCAATTGAATATATTAACTGTTACAATTTGTTCCCTCTAGGGTCAGACTTAAATGCTGTGTAGTCCCTGGGCTGACCCTCTGCAGAGAGATCAACTTCACATCCAGCTCTAGGGGTAAGCATTGTTTCTCAATTGTGCTGAGGACAATTTCTGCTCACACTTATACCCATTCCAACCTAATAACTTGAAGTGTAAATACATGTGAGATCTGTTAGGCAGTTAGGGATTTTCTTTTTTCTCATACCAGAAGCCCAGGGAGCTCAGGTACTATGCTGATGAGCATAGTATAAGAACTTATATAGAATAGGTTAGAATTTGTTTTTTTTTTCTAGGGTTTGAAATCAGTCTGATACACTTCTCCATACATTCTTTTCCCCATAATGTTAAAGGCTGATAGTTTCACACTGCAGTACATGATAGCAAGGAATGGCATTGCTTGTAGGATTGGTCATTGGGTATTGGGCTTTTCACCTATCCTTTGTCAGGGCCAAGATATCTCTGGTAAGTAGTGGCTGAAAGTCCCTCCCATATGATGGATGTTTGGGGTGGTCACATGGAAGACAGTCTCTCAAACCAGTCCCCAGTGGACACATGTCCACATCACCAAAACCACCATCACACTTGGTCCTAACTGGCATTCTTGTTGGCTTTCTCAGGCAAGGATGAGGCCCAGATCCTCAAAGGTATTTAAGCACCTAACTCCCATTGAAGTCCATGGGAGTTAAGGACCTAACTACCTTAGAGAATCCGAGCCTGAATGACTGCAATAACCTCTGACCTTTAAAGGGGATCTGCATGGCTGCAATGAATAAATTCAGGGATGAAGTAGAGGGAGCATACATCTTGGTTGCCAATGCTGTCCATGTTCGGTGGCCACTCTCCAAGTCTGTCAGTTCAGGCCCTTTCACTAACAAGAAATTCACAAAGGGCTTGATCCAAAGATTGCTATAGTCAAATGGGAGTTTTTCCACTGATTGCAATGGGCTTGAGATCAGGCCCTAAATACTACTTCTGCGCCTACTAATAATTAATAATTAAATTTAAAAAAGGGCTGGCAAAGTTTTCCAACCATTGTAAACAAATATGTTTCCACTACAAAATGCATTTAATGGAGTTTTGCAGCATTGGTCTCCCGGGCAAGCATATTAGTGTCTGCTTCCTCCCACCCCTCACCGCCCCCGGTCCTTAATGGCCACAGCCAGGGGGGATTGGTTTGAACTGTGGAGGAGGCTGTTTTTTATCCGCCTTGAGTGGTGAGGCATAAATTGGCATTCCGTATCATCATAAAAAAAATCCCAGCAATTATTAAAAGATTCTTATCTCTTGCTCCCTACATGGATAATGAGATCCTTCTCTGCTGGACTGAGACAGCCTGTCTCTCAGCTCACTTAATGAAATGGACCCAAGTTTGCAAATTAGCATAGCCCTGACTCCAAACGTAACCTCTTGTTGTCTAGTTGTACATCAAGGCACCTGGCTTATGTCTTTGCTTATTAACACCCCGTAATCATGTCAGCCCTCTTTACTTTTCATTTCCTGTTTCCTTTTACAAATCCATGTTAGAGTTATGGGCACCTTTTGGGGGGATTTTTTTGTTCAGATGGTTTGGGATGTTTTTTTCGGTCCCAGTTGTAAAATTATTATTATTATTTTCATTTAGTGGCTAGGGCATTGGACTGGGACTTAGGGCTCTATTCCTCCCTCTGCCACTGGCCTGCTGTGTGACCTTGAGCAAGTCACTTCCTCTCTCTGTGCCTCTATTTTGCCTCCTGCCCTTTGTCTGTCTTGTTTATTTGGATTGTAAGATCTTTGGGGCAGCAACTGCCTCTTACTATATCTTTGTACTGTGCTTAGCCAAGTGAGTCACCCATCTTAATTATAGTAGTAATAATAATTGTCAGGAGCAGTATTTTATGGTGGTGGTTACCGTATGCTAAGAACTTTCCAAGCCATGAAGAAGGATGATCCCTTTAAAACCATTTTTCTGATGCAAAACTTCATTGTTGAACCTTTAGAGCAGTGGTCCCCAAACTGTGGGGTGCGCCATCCTAGGGAGAGCGCAGAGGAACGTTCGGGGAGGGCATGGCGAGGCCTGGGTGAACCCCCATGGGGGGACGGGGAGGGAGTGCCACCCAGCCCTGCTCTGCCCCCAGCTCTGTTCCGGCCCCAGCTCCTGGCCACCACCACGGCTCCTGGCCACAGGTCCGCTTCCAGCCCTGCCCCCAGCTGCAGCCTCGGCCTCAACCCCTGGCTCCCAGCCCAACCATGGCTCTGCATGAGGCCACAGACCCAGTTGCCGGTCCAGCCTTGCCTCTGTTCCCGGCCGACTCCCGCACCCCTGCCTCAGCCCCCAGCTGCAGCTCCACTCCCGGTCCTGGCTCTGCTCCTGGCCACAGACCCGCCCTCAGCTGTGGCCTCGGTCCCTGGCTCCCGGCCCAGTCGCAACTCCAGCCCCAGCCTCGGCCTCTGTCCGCGGCCCTAGCCCCAACAGTGGCCCTGCTCCCAGCCCTGGCTCCCAACCGTGGTTGGGGGGTGGCAGACAAGGGTAAGGGGGATGCAAGGTAAAAAGTTTGGGGACCACTGCTTTAGAGTGCTATAGAAAAGTAACCCAAACAAAGTGAATCAAAAGTCACCTGAACATACACTGCTGACACAAAGCATCTTTGATAAGTCAGTGCCCTACCACCTTCTCCACTGCCCTGCTAATTGTCCTTCACTTTCGTGAGCATTTAAATTTGCTCACCCATTCGAATAAATAAGGAACAAGAAATGGGTTAGCTGTATGGATAAGTAGAAATTCCACAGTGTTAACTTGGAATTATTATTTTTCCAGGATTCCCATTGTATTTTTTCCCACTTAAGTCTATTACAGTGAAAATTATTTACAGTTTGTAACACAAAGGACAACGCCTTGATGCAAAGCTTTAGAGTATGCTTTTAGAAGATTTATTCCTTTATCAAGTATTAATTTAAGAAGGAGTGCCTTCTAGGTACGGCAATGACATCAGCAAGTCTGCCGCATAGCAGCAGATTTATTAATTTAATAGGTTTATCCATTTTACAGCTCGGATAATCATATTTCACTAAACTGGTACACAAGGAGGTTTCAACCCATCTGACAGTTTTATTCTTGTATAAGTTAACAGGCACATTTTATACTCACTACCTTGTGAATTATAGAAGCCTTGTGAGGAGCTGGAGTGAAATGGCAGACCAAATCCGAGGAGCATGTTAGCATTTCAGTTATACTGAGCCCCTTTCCAGAGGGAGGAGAGAGAAATCTTCTCTGTAAACATATTGTAAATATTTGTTTATTTTTGGTTTAATAACATAAATCTTGGATCCTTTGGGTAATATTCAAAGGACATTGTTAACGTGAAAATTGCGGACCCAATTCTCCTCTCATACACATCAGCAGTAATTCTATTAACATTAGTGAAGCTATTCTTGATTTACTCCAATGCAAGTAGAAAAGAGGCCCCATTTGTTTAAAAAATAAATATCCTTACATATGGTTACCAAAATCTGTATTGCCCAACCCCAAGCATTCAAAAATCATGAGTTATATATTCTTTTAATTTGTTTTCTGTTTTTTGAGCCTTTAGGGTGCATTAAGATGCCATTTTTCAAGCTTGTCTTTGAAACTATGAGGGGTAGAAACTTACCGTGTATATTCGATCATAAGCCGGTTCGTTTATAAGCTGACCCCTCCCAAGATGGATAAATAAAAATGGAAAAAATGTATAACCCGTTCATAAGCCAACCCTATAATTCAGGGGTCAGTAAACTTTGGCTCCCGGGTCATCAGGATAAGCCACTGGTGGGTCGAGATGGTTTGTTTACCTCGAGCGTCCGCAGACACGGAGGTAAACCTAAGTAAACAAAGTGTCCTGGCGCACCAGCTGCTTACCCTGACGGGCGGGGACAGCAACTGGTGGGGAAATTTTGGGGGCCACAGCCTGCTCTGCGGGGCGGGGCCGAGTGGCACGGCTGCAGCCTGCCAGCCCCGGAACTGCAGCTGCTTTGGAGGCTGGGGGAGAGCAGCCTGACCAGAAGTGGAGAGACTCTGGCCCCGCCTCTTCCCTTCTGGCTCTGCTGCCTCTCCTTGCTCCCTCTGTTGGGGGGAGGGGCTGTGTCCCACCTCTCCCTCTCTGTACCCATTCATAAGCCGACCCCCTTCTCTGGTGCTTCCCTTTTTAACTAAAAAAAATCGGCTTATGAACGAGTATATACGGCACTTTCGTTTTTTGGTTTTTTTTCAGCTTGTTGGGAAATGTTTGTGATTTTTGTGTTTGTTTGTTTATTTGTTTTTTCCAGTGTTCATTTTTGTTTAAAGCATCATGGAAAATTTTGACCTTTTGCTGAAAACCCACAAAATAAAAAAGGTTTTGGTTTGTTGGGGCAGGGGAGCAGTGTTTGTTTGTTTGTTGACCAAAAAAAAATTTGAAATTTCCCTTGGAAAGCGGACACTTTTTGTGAAATATTTTGTTTAATTGAAAACACAATTTTTTTGTTAAAAAAAAGAGATTTCACTGAAATTTTTTGACCAGCCCGCCTTCTTTTTAAAAATGAAAGCTGAGATACTCATAATATTACATATTTCAGGCAGCAAGGCCTTCAAGATAAACACCAAATATTGTGAAACTCATGATAAAATCATGAATGTTGGCAGTATTGTAAACCTGGAAAAATGTTAATCCCCTCATTGTTATCTACAGTGAAGGCCTCTTTACACCACTCTGGAAATGTAAAGGGACTTTTGCGCAAATCAGATTTAGGGCCATAGGGTGGAATTTCAAAACTGCTCAGTATTGATCTAATTCTGCTCCCATTAAAGTCAATGGTAAAACTCACATTTACCTGAACTGGAGCAAGAATTAGGGCAATTCTGATCACTTTTGAAAATCCCATTCTTCATTTACTTTTCCCTCCGGTATGTGTTTACTTTTTGCATGTCCCTCCATTTGGAGAGTGCGAAACAAATGTTCATCTCCTCTAAGCTATCTTCAGAATCTGCCCTGTCCGGTTTTGTGTGTGCACCAAACTGGACCAGCAAAATCAGGCACTTACCCATGCAAAACACACAGGTGAACCTACAGATTGGGTTGTGCATATGTACAAATAGTTATGTACTGAGCAAGTTTTGCACAAACCTGAGTCTTCAGTATCTGTTGCGGGTCTGAAAATGTGGCTCCAAAAGTTGGCTGGTTTGTTTAGCTTCACTCTCTGTTTCTATAGCCTATCACTTTATGATTCTCATGCACCAGCACATTGCTATTGTGTTTGGCTTTGGGGATGTTTAATTTTTTAAAATGTTTGTTTAATTGTTTTTTTTTTAAATATCATGAAATACATTTACATTTTGAGACATCACCTTTTAAACATTGGGCCTAAACTATTTGAATAAGTCCCGTTGAGGAGAAGGTGTTTCTCTTCGGTCCTCCTCTGAGGCAGAAAGCTTAATGAGATGGCCCGGTCTACAGTAGACAAAAGGCAATACAACAAACAACTGTTTCTGCCTGTACGGCCTGGAGTTCTAAATTAACCTGAACTGGTTAGTCCATCCCTTTGTACCACAGGAATCCCCATGGACCTTTCTTAGCTCATAGCTCTGAGGAGGTCTCTCCATTCTACATTCCACCCCATGAGGATTATGTGTCCCCCAGTTAGATGGTCTACTCCTGTAGATGGTTGTGAATCAGTAGCAGGATTTTCACTGCTGCAGAGAATTCAAATTGACATATGAATGTCCCCTTATTTTACTTCCTACATGTTGAGTGAGATACATAAGCAAATCAACATGGCTAATTGTACTTGAGGACATTATTAGCCAGCATACCATCAAAATGAGTGGCTAAGTAGTAACTTCTTGACATTGTTTCTTTTGACATTGTCCCATCAAGCTGCTTCCTATCTGGAAAATCTGCTCATTCCCTTTCTCCACTTCAAAAGAGGGACATGTCTTTAACTGAAACACTGCTCAGTCACAGGAACACTTTATAGTTGGCCATAGATGTGTTACAGAATGGGATCCCTAATTATTATCAATTTGCAGATTGCCTTGAATGTCTTATTAAGATTCCTGAGGAATGATTGATCATAATCAAAGAAATTAATCACCAATCAGGCCTAGCAATTAACATTAGTGAGCCTATTTGCATATATCTGATAATTTATGCTACTGCTGGAAGAAAGGACTTTTGTTGAATAGTATTGATTAAGGGAGAAGAGCCAGAAGCTTCTATCAATGGAATGTTAGACAGCGTTAGAGAGAGCTGTTAATGTGTAAGAGATTGAAGGACACTACTGTCGCCTGCCTTTATGCAGAAGTCTTCCAGCTTCTCAAGTGCATTCTCACAAGCGTTCTCTAATATTGAGTGGACGGCTGATCTGCTTTTTGACCTAGAATACATTCATATATCTTTGTCTTTTATAATACAAGTATTTAAAATATATTCAACAATATATGGGTCAAATGTTTTTAATATTGGGCTAGATTGTACAACCTTACATTGGTGAGCAGTTACTTACAAGAAAATTCCCATTGACTCCTGTGGAAGTAACTGTTTCCTATTGTGAATAAAGAATTCACAGTCAGGCCCATCGTGATTTTGGCTAATTGCAATGACATTTAAAATGCATAGTATTGCATAATTGAGTACTAGAGTTTGCTGGTATTATTCCATACTTTCCAGTGTATGGATTTTCTTTTACAGTGAAACCTTAACTCTGTATTTCCAATTTTTTTCTTTATAAAATGCAATGTTCTTTTAAAGCACTTTTGAAAAAGTTTTGCTGTACATCTCATCAATCTTAACTCCAATTTAATGAAATTGTTTACTGGAGAATATACAAAGATGTTTAACACATTATAAACCTGCCACCTGATAGTTACATTCAGTTAAGCACAATAGTTTGCCCTTATGCTCCAATATACCTCAGTATCACAAATTCAAATTTTGCTTTTATTTATACCAGTTGATATCAGAACTAAATCCATTTAATCCAATAGGGCTGCAGTTCTCAAACTGTAGGTCGGGACCCCAAAGTGGGTCACGATCCCATTTCAATGGGGTCACCAGGGCTAACTTAGACTTCATGGGGCACAGGGCCGAAGCCTAAACCCTACTGCCCTGAAGCAAAAGCCCGAGGGCTTCAGCCCTGAGTGGCAGGGTTCAAGTTACAGGCTTTGGCTGTGGGCCCCAACCTGGGGTGGAGGGGCTCGGGCGGGCTCGGACTTTGGTACCCCATATGGGGTCGTGTAGTAATTTTTGTTGTCAGGAGGCGGTTGCGGTGCAATAAAGTTTGAGAACCCCTGCAATAGGGGAAATGATAATGATTCACACTCATTTTGCACACTGCTCCCATGTAAATGAGAGCAGAAATAAGCCCATAGTATTTTAAGCAGAGCTGGTCAACATTTGAAAACCATTGAGATTTTGGTGACATGCTGAATTTTGAAATGCAAAGGCAAACAAACAGCAACAAACAGGAAATACTTTCATGATTTTTGGTGTGGATTTTCCCCTCCATTTTTCAACCAACTATTTTAAAATTTCAGATTTCAAAAAAATAGGTTGAAAATTTCAAAATCATTTTGCATATTCCCCCCCCTTTCTTTTGACCAACTCTGCTTTGCAATAGTGGCTTTGTTCCAAGTGAAATCTGTGTAATGCATATTATCAGAACTTTGTGTAACTTTTGTACTGAATCTCTAAACCAGTGAACTGATCGACCTTAAATATTTTCTTTTTTTAAATTCTGAGTAAAAAGTCAAATCTGTTCTTAATTTAGCCAGAGTGGTTCACCCAGTGATTGCATCTCTGTACTTATCTCACACATTCGCCAATAGCAATGTATTACTTATTTGTGAATGCACACTGCATTGTTCTGCATGCTTCCTAGGACTGTGTCCTTAACCCCCTATGTGCTTCTTCAGGCCTTAAAATCTCCTCCTCCCAAGAAGGAGTTTTACAGTCACACTCAATGGAAGTAGAATCAGACCCTGCACCATGGCATTAAATAAGCTCATTTGTATTTCTCCTTAAGCATTAATTTATCTGAAAACATGCTATTACCAAATCTTCTCCAGAACCTATTTTGGGTCTAGATTAACTAGCCACAACATCTGGTTTGCGCTGAAGTTGGTTGGTAGCCATCACAATTTATCAATGGAAAGTGCAAAGGTTAATTGAAATCAGAGGAGCAAAACCTATTCAATTGTCCAGTTAATTATGGTCAGCTCTCCTCCGCCTCTTCCATTGCTCCATAAACATCAGCAACTGACCAATCAATGGTAAATGAGGGTTAAAGCTGCCACTAGCCTGCTGTCACTTATCTTGATGGCTGGTATATGCTTAACGGCCGAGTCACTGAAGCCAATAAAAATGCCTGTGTTGCGGGGAAGGGGTGTAAGTGTGTGATGGGGGAGTTGGTGACATCTCCATACATCATCCCCTAGCTGTAATGTTAGGAGCTTTCATTGAAGGCTGGTAATGCTTTGAGATTTATGGCAGGTGCACTTTACTGAATGGACGGCTTTGGTTTAGAACACTGTAGCCAAGCTGAACAGGATCCCACAACAAGACTGGTTGCCCAGTCTCTTAATCCTACCTCAGGTTTACATGGATGGACGTCATGTTGGGAGAGTTAATGTTGCATTGAACAATTAAATTATAGTCTGCCTAGAATATAATTTTTTTTTCTCCTCTTCCCTTCAGGCTCATACACCAAAACAATAAGAACTGTAGCATTTTCCTAAGCATATTACATATCAGAGGTTTATTTCTCAAGTGTTGCTGTATTCACCAACTAAATGCTATTTTGCTTATAGTAGCTAGACAATCAGAGCCAGAAAAGAAGATTCACATTCCAGAACTGATGATACATCAGCACATTACATTAAAGGCTGAATCCTGCTATCAGTGACAAAACTTCAATGGGGGCAGATGCCGGTAATCTGAAAAAGAACTCTTCCAATATTGGGTACTTCTGGTAGAAACATGAGCAAAAAGGAGTGATATGGTATGAATTTTCAGATGGAAATTGGAAAATACATTCTAAACATTTTCTTTTATAGAGCGAGTCAAACTATGGGTTTCCTAAATATTAAGGCACCTCAAATCAGCAGCCATTTTAAAAAAATCTTTGCCCGTCTTCTTTATCCCAAACCCTCAAGGCCAATATTCAACCTTCCTGCAACAGAACGTGGACACCAAGCCTCCTCCTAACCCACATACAACCTTTCTCCTCCAACAGACGCAGGCTTCCTCTTATCTAAGGGCAGGACTGTTTGGAAAGGAGACTCTGTATCCTATAGTCAGCCGTTGTTGGCTTTAATCAGTAGTATTATTATTGCAGTAGTACTAGTGAGCCCCAGACATGGACTAGAATCCCATTGTGCTGGGCACTGTACAAACACAGATACTGTACAAAAAGACAGCCCAGGCCCAAAAGATTACAATCGAATTAACTTTAACCTCTGTATATGGTGCCTTTAATTCAGATTAAACTGCCAGTGACTGCTCCTCTTTAAAAACTACTTTCAGTGGGTGAGGATTGTTGTGACTACAGTAAACGTGGCCTGAAATAAGATCCCAAGTGTAGCAGTATAAAATCTAACTACTACAAGTATATAATTCATGTGGATATATATGGAAATTATCAATAAATCTCCACTACGTTCTTAGACCTTCCCTAGACATACATCTGTACTAGAACTGATAGGTAAATATTCTTTTTTGTTTTAAATGAAAATATTCAAAAGAAAATGAAACATTTTTGTTCTTTTAAAAACACTTACCTGAAATCTTTTGTTTTTTTCCGTGAAAATCTGAAAACTGACTCTTTTTTCAAGGTCAGTTGTTTTTTTAAAACTGATTAATTTAGTTTGTTTTTTGGTTGAAAAGCCAGAAATTTTCAAAAGAATTTTTTTTCTACTACAGTTTTCATTTAGAATAAAAGCCATTTAAAAAAAAAAACATTTGAAAGAAAATGTTTTGTCCATTTCTATTCTGTTCACATGTCGAGCTGACACTTCATAAAAGCTTCTCATCTGATCAGGTGAGATCTTATTAACCCATGCAAATCCCCTGAATAATGTACGTGTCTGTGCTGTATGACTCCCATTCTGTACTGAATCAATCTAGAGTGATTTCCTATGAAAAACCATATTACATCCACTACCCATGTGCGCTTGGCTGGCTGAAAAAAGAAGCAATGTAAACTTATTAGAGCATGCTGATATGGAAACAAAATCCTGAGCAATATGGGGTGTAAAAGTGAGCTTTCCTTTCATAGTCATTTCATTTGAAGAGGCTCATGGAATGTGCCAGGCCCATGCGGTCCAGTAATTTCACTGATACACACTCTAGCTTAACTCCCATTGAATTAATAGTCACAGTTGGGAAACAAACGTTTGGTGTGAATGGCTAGAATCTAGAGCTTACTGGGAAATTTTTGTCTCATAATTTTTGTTAATGAAAAAATGAAATTATTCTTTGATTTTTTTCAGATATACATTAAGAAACTGAGAACCCCGAACCAATTGGTTTAATATGGGAAACTTTTCAGTTTTCATTTGCCAAAACCTAAACATTGTGGGGTTGTTGGTTTTTGTTTGTTTGTTTGTTTTGTTTTTGTGAGTTGTTGACGAAAACATGAAAAGTTTTTACAGTAAAGGAAACTATTTTACAAAAATTGTGTTTAGTCAAAAAAAGTTTTAATGAAAATTTTTCAGACGGTTCTAGTAGCAACACACCCAAGATCCTGGTAGTGTTTTTAAAATTGTTTTCAGAGGTAGAGTCCTAGAGTCTCGACGGTATTTAGACTCCTAACTTTCACTGATTTCAGTGGAAGTTAGGAGCCTAACTTGATCACAGTCTATAAGTATCTACATGAGGAACAAATATTTAATAACGGGTTCTTCAATCTAGCAGAGACAGATATAGCATGATCCAATGGATGGGAAGTTGAAGCTAAATAAATTCAGAGTGCAAACAAGGCATACCTTTTTAACAGCGAGTGTAGTTAATCATTGGAACAACTTACCAAAGGTCGTGATGGAATTTTTCATCTTGTAAATCAAAACTGGATGTTTTTTTCTAAAAGATCTGCTCTAGTAATTATTTTGAGGAAAATTCTATGGCCTGTATTATACAGGAGGTCAGACTACATGATCACAATGGTCTCTTTTGAATGATGATCTTGGCCAGAGTTACTATCTTAAATCAAATCACTTGTTAGGGCCTGAATCACTGAATACAAACTGTGGGGAGAGTACAAGCGAGAATGTGCAGTAGAGGAGAAGGACATGTGTTGACTGTTGATACTACATTGGCTTGCTGGCAATAGAAGTAGAATTTATGTTATTTTTCTGCAGCTGATGGCAGTGATATTATGGATTTAACCTAAACTAAAGCTGGTTTAGTTAGTTCAGCACATGCCTGTTGTACTTTATAAGTGTGGATATGAAGATAATCTCAGGGAATATGAATTTGCTGCAGATTGGGGGTGGAAAATAAATGTTTTCCCTGCACTTGTTATATGTTTCATAACATCTCGGAAAAGTTTCGCTGCAGATCCTTATGCTTTCAGATTGCTCCCATATATTCCGCAGAGCTGCACCCATCCAGAAATGGACCTAGCAGCTGCATTTCAGAAACTGTACCAACAATTAAAAAACCCTAGGAATACACCCTCTGCACCCTGTCTCTGCATGAGAGTTCCCGAAAAAGGCACATGGCCACAAACACAATATCATTTCACTGTTGGGTTTTCCCATTTCTTGCAGATTGATATTAAACATTAAATTCCATGTGCACTTTTTAATGGTTGCTTAGAAATGGCTTGTCTGTCACCCCAGTGGTTATCTTGGCATTCTGCACCTGATTGACTTTCTCCATCTCCCCGAGAAGACAAGTCAAAGGTATAGTTCAGAGGTGAAAGAGCCTGTCAGCAGCAGTTTTTTTCAAGCTGAGATGAAGCTGAAATCTACATTTTTTATGGCGTGGCTAGGTTGTGTGTGTATTTACATGGTTGTTTGAGTGTATGCTTTGTGTGTGCGCGCATGTATGCAGGAGGTAGAGGAGGAGGATTGAAAACGGAAATAGTCACACTAAATAAAATGTGACCTCGAAATAAATTGCTGTGATGCTAGAAATCAGACAGAAACTAAATGATAAATAAATAAATGAGCAAACAAACAAACAAATAAAACCCACCAAAGACAGCTCAGAGTTAAGGCACAAAAAGCTGGTGAAAAAAAGGCTCAGCTGATTGGTGAAAATTCCTGTGGGGGAAAAAAACACCCTCTTTTCATTAGAAAATTTCAGATGTTGAAATATTTAAACCACCTCTCCTCATTTCATTATACGCCAGCATGGCAGAGAACTCAGAGCTGCTGGATATCTTATCTGCCATTGTACATCTATTTAATGTACGTATGTGGGCCCCATTCCATTTTAACTGGTCAATTTACAGTCTTTAATATATTTATCCTCACAACACACCTGTGAGGCAGGGCAAGGCTTTTATCCCCGTTATATCCTCTGGGGCACCTGGCATTGGCCACGGTTGGAAGACAGGATACTGGGCTGGATGGACCTTTGTTCTGACCCAGTATGGCTGTTCTTATATTCTTATGTATAGCTGGAGAATTGAAACACAGAGAGGCTAGCTGATATACCCAAGGTCACGCTGAAAGCCTGTGACAGAGTAGGGACTTGAACTTAGGTCTTCCAAAAAGAAAGGTAGCATCCTAACCCCTGGACCAATTTTCTTTTTAAAGTGAGCCCCAATACTGATGCATAGTGGGGTGGTTAGGAGACAGAGTGCCAGCTGCCATCACTGAATTTCCTGGGTTTGATCAGTTCAGGTGAGACCCTTCAAGTTATTTGAATGAAGAAGGTTTGGTTTTGTTTCTAATGTATTTGTTTGCTTCTTTTATTGTTAATTGAAATTTCTTATCTTTTTCTTTTTTCTTTTTAAATATTAGTTCTGGAAATAAAATCTGTCCTGGAAGCTCTATCAGCCCACATGAAACATTGGTGGCTATTGTTCATGCACTTTAAAAGGGATGCAGTTGAATTATTTAGGTCTGAAGTACAGGGGTTGATTGGGATTTTAATATTCCTTTGCTGGGATGAAAACCCAAACACAACACATTGTGCTAATGGATGGGTACTAAAAAGTGATACTAAGAGGTTGTCAACCCCATGTATTTAAGAATCCTGAGTCAGCCCCCTTCCCCAAATATGAGATTTGCCTTAAAAAGCATGAGATTTTTTAAAAAGAAAATACTTTGTACGCTTTTTATTTTACCTTCTGCTTTTTGTAACTTTAGGCTGTACTTGGGTGACACTTTCAAGCTTTTCACCCAAACCATTTAAAAATCGAAAGCTGAGTTCCTCATGCATTCACATGACTCCTGAAGGTGGGGCTTTAAAAATAACATCAAATATCACAAGACTTGTGATAAAACCACAAGAAGTTGACAAAACTGCACTGAGTATAAACGTTGATGGTATCCAGCCTAGTTTCTTAGTCCAAGGTGAGAGAAATTCAAACAGTGAGCAACGAGAATCAATAGTGGAAAGTAAACGAGATTTTAAAATTATTTCCATGTTAACTATGATGGTAGGTTGGGTTAGTAGCATGGGCAGATATTTAAAGAGAATATAAATCATGGCCTAATTCTGCTTCTACTTACATTGGCTTCATTTTAGTATCACTCCATTGATATCAGATATACAGTACTGTCAGCCTCACCCCCATACCCTTAAGCTTAAGCTTTTGAGCTTAAAACTCAAAAGATTTAAAAAATAATAAATGTTTTAAAATAATAATTTTTTTATCCTTTTGCAGTCACATTTTCAAATTTTTCTCTGCAGACACAAGGGCTAGAAAGATGCTTTAAAAAAATAAAAAAATATGAAAGCTGAGATTCTCATGTAATCACCTGAATCCAGGAGCTAAGGCTTTGATAAAAACACAGATATCATGAGACCTGAGATAAATTTGCAAGGATTGGCAACAATGGGGAGTTATAACTGCCATATTAATGTAAGTAAAATCATCTGGCCCCACATATTTTTCATCTTAATAAATGCTGTAGGGCTCTCAATCTATTTAAAGGCATGCTACCCAATTCCTTTGTTATGTATATTATTTACCTGGTAGACAGTAATGTCTCCCACAATCACATGACAGTCCATCCTGCAAATATATACAGGATCGTCCAAATCCTCAGCTAATGTAAAAACTGGCCATAGCTCCATTGACTTCAAAATCAGCATAACTCCAAATCCTGGTTTCATCTGTAGTTCCAAAACGAGCCTAATACTGTGGGCTAAATCTTCAGCTGGTGTAAACCCTCTGTTGAATTCAGTGGCGGTATGCCAAATTGCACTAGCGGAGGATCTGGTGCACAGTTTTAAAAATGCATATTCAAACTTTTTACTGCTGATTGAGATAACGTGGTGTAAAGCTGTGTAGATTATTGACCTGGTGGCATGTAAACAGCTTTTTGGAACCATTCTGGTATGTGACAATCCAGCTCCTGTATGTTCTTGTGCAGCGAGTGGAGAGAGAGAACAAGCTATAAAATCCCAGATGGATTTTCTTTGAAAACTACTTACTGTCCAGGTGCAGACGACACTTCTCATCGTTAAATATCTGCACATTTTAATGGGCTTCTTTTATTTCAGAATGCCAACATCTCATGACCTGAACCAGCAGTCAGTGATCTGCACTGCTCCACTGCAAGAACAAGAGAGGCGTTCACTCTGCAGACCTTTTCACCCCCGACCTTTCTGCTGAGATTGGCAACAGAGAGGCCAATTAATGCCAGGGATTGGCGGAGGCTGGAGGGAAGGGGGTTCTGAAGGGGCCACACCTGCCCCCAGGGAAGCTGGGCTGAGTCCCATCCGTTCATTTCACAAAGGCAACCAAGAGCCTTTTATTTTTCATTTGCAAGGAAGTGAAGCAAACAAACCAGAGAAAACCGCCCCTCCCGTTCTGACATGTTGAGTGCCAAATTTCAGATCAAACCTTCATGGCCAAGTTGGAATGCAATGAAAACAGGAGCTTTGTTCTAATGGAAATGCTGTGAACTCTTTAACTTTAGCACCACTACCGACGTGGCTCTAACACTGTACATTGCTGCTAAGAGCTTCCAGGGACCGTGGGTGGTGGGTGAGAAGAAGGAAAGAGGTGGTTTAGCTATGTGCAATATTTCCCATAAGAAATAAAGGGATATAGTCTCACCTCACTGCCTGTTTTTCCACATACATGGAGACGGAGCATGTTTATATAACCCTATTAAAGGGGAACACTCAGTAGCAAACCTGGTCTTTAAATAGCTACTGTTCTACATTCTCCTGTCTCCAAACTTCTCAAGTCCATCTCACACCCACTTAAATTCTTTTTGAAATACCCCTCAGCTTGTCTGTGACTTTGGGCCAAATCCACAGTTCATTGATGCCAATGGAAAGATTCTTGTTGATTTCAGTGGTCTCTGGAGCAGGCCCTTGGAGCCTTAATACTATGATGCTAAGAGCAATAGATTAGATAGACAAAGAGAGAATATACGTCACGGCCTAATTCTGCTTCCCACTGAAACGAATGGGAATGCTCCGATTTACTTCAATGGGAGCTCAGAGCCTTTATTATTAGCATTTAATAATAATAACTACTTTCATTGGTAGACCTCAAAGAGCTTTATAAAAGAGATAACCCCATTTTACAGAGGGTGAGACTGAGGCACAGAGGCGTGATGTACCTTGCCCATGGTCACCCAGCATACCAGAGGTAGAGCTCGGACTAAAACCATGTCTTCTGAGTCTGGTCCACTAGGCAATACTGCCTAGGGCTTGATCCTGCCAGATGCTGAGCAATTCCCAGAGCTGCTTAGCACTTTCATCTCCTATCGATGTGAATAGGAGTTGCGGGTACCCAGCATGCTTCCATCAGTTCTTGAACATTAATAAATATATTAGTTCGTGTTTGATTTTTTCCCGGCGTTAATATTTTCCCTTCGACTCCTGTTATTTTAGTTCCATTTAGCAAATGCTTTTTTTAACCCAGTGTTTGTCTAGCTACCCTAAGCTTCCCCCTTGCCCCCTTTCCCTTAAAACCCTTTTGCCTCCTTCAATGCACTGAGTGGATTTACAACCCATTTAGACAGCTTACAGTGGCACCGCTTTTGCAGTTCGCAGGCGGAAGGGCCATAAAAAGATTTACAGTTACACCAAGAGTCAGTTGCATGGAGGCTCGGGATCCAAATTAGACAAAGGGAGGCAGGCAGCGTGAGTGGCCCGTAAAATAAGTTTGGAAACGAAAACAAATGAAACTGCTGTTAAAGGGCGGGGGGAGGAGTTCCCTCTTAGCTGAATGGTGCTGCTGCGGCAGCTCTGTTAATTCTGTTATATGAAGCCTTTTTTCCTCCCTTTTCCCCCCTTTCGGGTGGTGTTGTTGTTGGACAGATTTCTTTTGAAAACACAAAGCTCAAGCTGGAGCAGCAGCAACTTTGCACAGTAGTTGAGATTCCAAAGCAGATATTCCCAGGGTGTTGGCAGCTGCTCTTTCTGCTGTCGCTGGGACTCTTGAGATGCAAATGCGAGAGAGCAAAACCCAAGGACTAACACCAGCCCGTCGGGGCAGAAGACTAGAGGCTGCATTGTAGAAGGTTAATCTTGATACTCAGAGGTGTTAGAAACGTGGAACACATGAAGAATGTAAACTATGTTAAGGGCCTGATCCTGTTCCCACTGGAGTTTCGCCACTAACTTCATTGGGAACAGGGGCAGACCTGATCCCATGACAAACTGAAGTGAGCGAGAATTTTGCTATTGATTTGAAAGGGAGCAAGATCAGCCCAATAGATCATCACTAGGGTACGGCCAGACTTTTCCAAAGGACTCAGGACATTGGGTATTGATCTCATTTCAAAATCTGGCCATAACGGTCACAATGGGAGCTTCTGCTGCTGAGCACTTTGGAAAACCTGACCCTTGGTTAGGTGCCTAAAAGGGTACAAAGCTCTTCTCAGCAATCTGCCTCTCAGTGGATATTCATGCAGTAGAGCTGCTTGATTATGTAGTCAATTAATTACACAGGACTGCTCAAATAAATCATGCTGTGGCTATATAGTATAAGCAACTTAGACAGCTCTGGCATGCATGTGTTGTGTGGTATGTATGGTGATATCCTATCTCCTAGAACTGGAAGGGACCTTGAAAGGTCATTGAGTCTAGCCCCCTGCCTTCACTAGCAGGACCAAGTACTGATTTTGCCCCAGATCCCTAAATGGCCCCCTCAAGGATTGAACTCACAACGCTGGGTTTGAGCAGGCCACTGCTCAAACCACTGAGCTATCCCTCCCCCCATGGTGTGTCTATAGTGTACCAGTAAACATGAATAAACATAGCTTTAAACAATATTTGCTCTTTTTGCTTTAAAGGACAACATTTTCATACAGTTGTAAAACATCCCTTACTTTCATTTGCCATATTGCTGACATTGCATTAATCAGTTTTCCCAGTCAACTTCCAGTTCTAACCACTTCCCCTCCAAATTTCACCTGTAGATTCAAATAGATACAGTCTTCTTCATTTCCTGTCTTAATTGTTATGCAGTGTTGCTGTTAAAATAGCTGCTGTGTGTTAGTAGATGTCATAATTCCTAGTAGTTCCTAGCTCATGCTGGGTAGTAGCATCTAGTTTGAGTTAGCAAAGTATTTTCTCTTAGGTCACTTTGTAAAGAACTTTAGGATCCTTCTTGATGAAAAGCACTACATAAATGTAGGTCTTTCATTGTGGCTACATATCCTCTGAGTTTTACAAACGCTGGTTGTCTCCAGGAGAAAAAATAACCATATCCTCTTATCCTATTTCCCCTTTAGGACCAGTTAATCCTCTTTCATGAAAAGAAACTCCTAAAAGAAGATGGGGAATATTTCTGGAAGGATTTGGCTAGTGTCTGCTTTTTATTGGGAGAAACCACCAGCCTGCTAAGGCGGTTGAAACAGAACTTAAATAGCACTCATGCCTCCATTAACATATAAAAGCTAATGACAACAGCCAGGCAGTCATCTCTCACCCCTTTTCTCCCCCTGATTTCAACCCATATATGCACAAGCCTTCATGCAGGCCTCAGACAAATTAAGTGTGTGGCTCTGTGTTTGCTTTGTATATATTTGCAGTGTTGGGCTCTGCAGCTCTGCAATGTTAGTTGTCTAGCCAGCTGGCACCCTCTCTAACTGATGGTATACATAGTGCTATACAAACCTCAAGTGACCATTCAGGACACTGATGGATTTTTGTGACTACCCCTGGGGATTTTCAACAGCACATTGAACTGTTACATATGCTGCCACCTCAGATTTGCTCTCCCTCATAGCTTTCTCTATCTTTCATGTTTTCTCATCTCTTCTTTCTTTCTCCCTTTTTCTTCAGCCTCTCTTGTGAAAAGTGCCTTGACCCTCTGAAGTGAAGCCCTCTTATGAAAGAAGCTCTTCAAAGGAAATGAGACAATTTTATTAATACTGGTCAAAACATTTTCCTCAAAAAGTTTCCCCCGCCCCAAATGAAAAATTATTTCTTGGACACTATAGGAATATTCATGAAAAAAATGAGATTATTTGACATTTTCCATTTTTTCTGACAAAACCAAAGAACATCATTTTGAACAGAAATTGGAATGGAAATTTTAGCTTGTGAGATATTTTCCCCCTTTCTCTTCATTTTTTTTCTTCCTCCCCCCAGATGTCATAAGAAAGAAAGGTGAAAACAACTTTTTTTAAAAAAAATGTTTTAATCCTATCTGATTGGAATCAAAATGATTCCCTCCCCCCCCACACACACTTTGAACCATTTCATCAAAAAATTGGAAAATTGTGGAATTGTTTTTAAAGGAGGTGAACAGTTTTTGTCGGTTTGAATTTTTTTTCTCAGAAAAGAATCCCCAGTGTTTGTCCAGCCCCATTCATGATCCCTAAAGAAAATGCAAGAAGATTTGAAACCCTTACTTTTTAAACCAGAGGTGCCAGTGTCATAGACCACTGCAGTCAAGACCCAGTGGCATGTCAAAGACTTTCAAAAAGGCTGGTCTTAAAGTCCCCCTCTTCCACTGGTATTGAGCTGTGCTCTGTGAGTCCCCTAGAATGTTGCTTTGATTCCTTTGTTGCTGACATTAATGTTATTCTTCCCCCCCGAACACACACACTTCTTTTTTGCTTCATTTCAACTCTCCTTCTATTCTGGGAGTGAACTCTCTATATATTTATCCCACTGAAAATTACTCACATTAACTCTCCTCCTCATTCACAAGAGACCCGCCTTCTGACACATGCAGGGCAGATGTGCTGCTGTCATCCTGGCTGCATGGAGGTGCTGCAGTACTGTGTATAGTTCAGCTTGCCCTCCCACCCACAGAGGGAGAAATCCCTTAGCTACAGAGTTGCTCAGCCCATCAAACTGATGCAACATTTAAAATGGCCTGACTTAACCTAAGCCCCCCCACCTGTGTTTTAAGCTGCTTTTGCCTGTGTCGTCTCGTGTGTAATAGTGAAATAAATACGTGTGTGTCTTTAACTGTGACAGTGTGATTTTAGTTGTGCTTCAAGCATTCGCCATCAGGAGGAAGTGGTGGCACCAGCTTCAACTGAGTGGACAGCAGCAGCCTCAGACAGATGAACATAAGGAAGTAAAATATGGGCTGCTGCCAGAACAAATGTAGAGATTTGGGGAGACCATTCCTAGGCCTTATAGGAAAGTGTGAGAACTCCGATCGAAGCATAGAGTCAGTCCTTTATTATAGCTGCTCTCCAGAGCCAGGTTGTTGTGACTGTCCCTGAAGAGGGAAGAGCTGGATGAAACTCAGCCGTTTTGCTTTGTGTAATGACACCCTTGCACTAGTTGCCTGTGGGGCCTGAACCCAGAACCTATGGATCTAAAAAGCATGTCCCCTACCATCCTAGTTAAAGGATCAACTCTATTAGCTTGAGAGCAGCAGTCTTTTAAACCACCATGTGTTTGGCCCGCTGGAATAGGACACAGAGCCACCAGTGTTAGCCTGGGTTACCTTTGCCCAAGTGCATTGGAACATTTTCTCCAATGTTGTTGATCCAGATGAGTTCAAGCCCCTGCTTCCAAGTTCCACTTTGTGTTTCAAATTCAAACAAACCCCAAAACTCAGTGCTAAACTCAGTCAAAGCCATCACGTTTCACCTGGTGTTGAGGCAAAACCAAATCTCAGCTTACGGTCACCTAAACTGGATTCAAAAGGGTACGGTTCCTGCTCTTCATTTTTGCTTAGCGCTGTTGTGTATTATTCCCTTTTCATTTGCTAAAATCCCATTTTCAAAATTGTTCTGCAAGAGTCACCAGTTAACTGTTGTTTCAGAACCCACAGGGGGTGCCCAAGAGCAATGTACAGGCCCTATATTGACTTGACAGCGAGAGTCTGATAGTCACATGAATAGCACTCTGCTAACTGATGCAGCTAAGATCAGACTCTGGCCTCGTGTTTTAATTTCCCCAGGTGACGTAAACAGCATCCTCAGTGATTTACAGCTGAGAAAAGCCCATCACAACCACTACAGCTCAGCCAGTTGAAGGCTTTAGTGCATGATCGGAGTTCCTCTGTGCATTATTTGGGCCCTGGTATTAGTAATGGCTGCAATGGGTTGGAACTCCAGCCCCAGGCTGGGGCACTGCAGTGTATGCCCGCCAATTGGCAGAAATGCCACAAATAGTTTTTGATCATACTGAAGCATGATGTCTAGTTATACCGATACAAATGTGATCCAGTAGGGGCTCCTCCCAAGGCACTGCTTAAGTACCCATTAATGGACATGAGAGATTCATTAAATAATTTATGTGGTTGGTGTATTTTTGTTTCTTACAGATCTTCCTAGGAATTTAGTTTCTGTTCCTTTGCATGTCTTTGCAGTTTCTGTTCCATGTAATGATGCATTTGATCCTATCTAGCTAGGGCTTTGTTGACCTTCCCCGTTAGGCAGGCTCACTTTAACCGCACTTTTCTGTTGTACAGAACTTTGTATCCATATTTTAAAGTGCTTTACAAAATCAGGCAAGTAGCTTATTCCCATTTTACTGACCAGGAAACTGAGGGGGAAAGCGACTTTCCGAAGGGCACAGAGCAGGCCCTGTAAGAATTGGGAATAGAACCCATATCTCTTAGTCCACTACATTATCCACTGGATTGTATTACCTCCTTTCAGTAGCAACAGAAGGGTTTAGAGCTGGTCAGGAATTATCTGCCAAAGCAATGTTTAATCAGAAAATGCCAATTTGTTGAACTTGAAATGTGTCATGAAACCATCTCAGGTTCAACTATTTTTGTCAAATCACAGGCAGGGTTCTGAGGGCTATCTGCCGGGTGGCTTGGTGGGCTGCTAGGGAACCCAAGGTTTGAAGCTCCAGGCAGCTCCACCATGCAAACTGTCCTAGGACAAGGGACCCTGGGCTTCCAAGAGCCCTGGTTCTAGGGTAGCCTCATTAACAGCACTGATGAAACTGACAACAATGTGACTTTTAGTCAGAAGCTACTGGGGTCCCAGCTCCTTTTGAAAGCACCACGTCAGTGTTTCAAAATATATTTTCTTTTCGGAATTTCTGGTTTGTGGGAAATCTAAAAGAAAATCAGTCTTATTCCAAACCAGACCAAAACTAAATTTTGAAATGCCAAAATTTGCCGTGAACCAAAGTTCAGCCAGCTCTACTTTTAAGGACCTACTGTGTGAGTAAGGAAGTTTAAATATGATTCCATCAGAACCATCCCAGCAGTCGAATTACCATTCAGCAGTCGTCATTGCCCTTTATGACCCCCGTCTCAGTGATATGAATGCCACCTCCTCTGCCCATTTCCCCCTATGATAAAGGTTGATCTCATGTTATTGCTAGCCCCAGACATGAGAAATGTCTGGAAATCTTGCAAGCTTTTCAGCCCAGCTTTGCAGATTCAGGTGGTGAAGGAGGACTAACTTTCGATAAGCAGCTGGGCTTTTGGGTGCTTGTCTGAATCAAACCTGCCAACCTTTACTGGGCCTCCCAACCCTAATTATCAGCTGTAATTAAGATGACTACCCTAGCTGCTCAGAAAGGATTCCCCCCAACCCTTCTCTGAAACATCTGGCAATTGCTATTGATGTCAGAAGGAAGCCGGGAAGATGTACCAGTGGCTTGATTTAGCATGCCAATTCATATTCTCATAGAATATCAAGTTGGAACAGACCTCAGGAGGTCATCTAGTCCAACCCCCTGCTCAAAGCAGGACCAATCCCCAGACAGATTTTTGCCCCAGATCCCTAAATGGCCCCCTCAAGGATTGAACTCACAACCCTGGGTTTAGCAGGGCAATGCTCAAACCATTGAGCTTTCCCTCCTCCCTCAGCTTCTTATCCCTAGTGCATGTTCCTTTGGCTTCATCCCTCACAACTCAAAGGTGAGGAACATGATATAATTATACCCTTTTCTGTACTTGAAATAGGCTTCTGCAAAGATGGGGAATGTTCAGAGCTGAAATTTTGGTTTGGCCCTTTACTGAATCTGGGGTTATCCACTGAGCTCAGTTCAATCAATCTAGATCCAGGTGAAAAACTCTTGCAAGTTCAGGGAGTTTGGAGGCAGGATTTTTATGTAGGCCACTCCCATTATTAGAAACACAATGTAACTGTGAATACTGTTCTTTGTACATTTGTAAAGAGCAGGTAGTTCACACTTTAAGGTGAAGGCTTGTTTTCAAGTGACACTGTGTTCTCTAAAATAATCCATACCCCTTAGTATGTTCACTTAGGACATGGTGTTTTCCTCCACTGCAGCACATAGGAAGGAAGTGTGTCTTCAGGAAATGTTTATTATATCAAGAGATTCTCTGAAACAAGGATCCACAATAGCCGGAAAATAAAAGCACAAAATTAGTATTAAAAAAAAAAAAGATTGGCAAGATTGCATTCATTTTATTATCATGGCTGGACAGAATAAAATGTTCAGTAATGTTCTATACTTATACCCATGCCTCAGAGTACAGCTGTGTGGCTACCCTTCTACAGCTGATGCACGACCCAAAGACCTTTCTGTTCTAAAGGCCAGGTGAGCCAAAAGAGAAGATTCCCTCTAATCATCTGTACCCCAGTTGGAATCACTCTTTGCAAGTCCTACAACAGAGAGACAAGATGGATGCACTAATATATTTTATCGGACCAACTTCTGTTGGTGGACGGTACAAGCTTAACTCATTTAAAACCATTTTCACTGTACAAGGACACTCCACCAAAGAAGTTGATGGCATCATGGAAAGGGCCACCCCCAAATACCTGGGAGAAACTGCTTCAATACAGAAAAAAAAAAACCACTGACCACACACCCCTAGTTGTCACTTACCACCCCACACTAGAACTCATTCAGGGTATCATCAAAAAATTACAACCCATATTTAATGGGTACCACAGCCGGAAAGAAATATTTCCCAACCCCACCCCCCGATTTGGTCTTCAAAGAACCCCCTGACCTCACCAACCTCATTATCAGAAGCAAACTCTCCATAGACTAGGACACACCAACTCAAAACAGCACCAAACCCTCAGAACAACGGAGGTAAAACCTGTAGACATATCTCCACTGGTACCATGATCAATACCCCCTACCCCACAACACACCTTTCAGGATTCATGGGTCCTGTCATAACTATAAAGGAAAGGGTAATAGCTGTCCTGTGTACAGTACTATAAAACCCCTCCTGGCCAGAGACTCCAAAATCCTTTTCCCTGTAAAGGGTTAAGAAGCTCAGGTAACCTGGCTGGCATCTGACCTAAAGGACCAATAAGGGGACAAGATACTTTCAAATCTTGGGGGGGGGGGGGGGGAAGGCTGTTGTTTGTGTTCTTTGTTTGGGAGTGTGTTCGTTCTCAGGACTGAGAGGGACCAGACATCAATCCAGGTTCTCCACATCTTTCTAAACAAGTCTCTCCTATTTCAAACTTGTAAGTAAATAGCCAGGCAAGGCGTGTTAGTTTTCCTTTGTTTTTCTCAACTTGTAAATGTACCTTTTACTAGAGTGTTTATCTTTGTTTGCTGTACTTTGAACCTGAGACTAGAGGGGAGTCCTCTGAGCTCTTTAAGTTTGATTACCCTGTAAGGTTAATTTCCATACTGATTTTACAGAGATGATTTTTACCTTTTTCTTTAATTAAAAACCTTCTTTTTAAGAACCTGATTGATTTTTCCTTGTTCAAGATCCAAGGGGTTTGGATCTTGATTCACCAGGAGTTGGTGGGAGGAAGGAGGGGAATGGTTAATTTCTCCTTGTTTTAAGATCCAAGGGGTTTGGATTTGTATTCACCAGGGATTTGGTGAAGGTTTTTCAAGGTTTCCCAGGAACGGAATCCATTGAAATGGTGGCAGCCGAACCAGAGCTAAGCTAGTAGTTAAGCTTAGAAGTTTTCATGCAGGCCCCTACATTTGTAGCCTAAAGTTCAAAGTGGGGATCCAGCCTTGACAGGTCCCATGCATGCCTGTCACAAAATGTGGTGTACCTTATCCAGTGCATCAAATGCCCCAATATTAAACTATGTAGGTGAAACCAGACAATCACTGTGCTTTTGAATGAACTCACACTGAAAAATGATAAAAAAAACACGAACACCATGTCATCAGTGAGTGAAGACTTTTCAAAAAGCGATCACTCCATATCTGATTGTTCAATACTCATCCTCAAAGGAAATCTGCACAACACCTTCAAAAGGTGAGCATGAGCTCAGAAATGCATAACACTGCCAGACACTAAAAAACCAAGGACTCAACAGGGACACTGGTTTCAGAGTTTATTACAACAATTTGTAACAATCCTTAATGGCCCACTTCAAACCCTTTTGCATAACAATCTAACCCTTGCAGTTTGCTCCATTTCAAGTGGCTTCCTACAACAACTGTTACCCCTTATGCTGAACAATCTGTCCCAACTTGTATTTGGCACAGACATCCTGATGTCCTTCTTCAGACCTGAAGAAGAGTTCCCAGTGGCTTAAAAGCTTATCTCTCTCACCAACAGAAGTTGGTCCAGTAAAAGATGTTACCGCAAGCACCCTGTCTTTCTCATAGCCTCAGACCAACCTGGCTACAACTACACTGCAAACAAATGTCTTACAACAGTCATTAGAAATCAAAACAAGTGTGACACTTGGCAATGTAACTATTTATATACTTCAGAGACAGGTGCTACAGTAAAACCTAAAACAGATAGATAACCTAAATCAGAAAATCATTATGTAAGTTTTGTCAATTCCCTCTCAAGAGCCTCATGACCTGTAGAGGGCAGAGCAGCGATATCTCCTGGCTGAGCCATTGGAATATGTGTCAAACTCATCTCAGCTGAAAGTTGAGGTTCCATTCTTTAGGGTTTTATTATAGGAGTGTTCACCACTTACTGATACCATGAGCTCTCACACAGAAATCATTCACTGTAGGCAGATTATATTGGTGCATAAAGCAACAAGAACTAATATCTTAACTAAGAGCAAAAGTGCTAAAGGATACAAGGTATTTTGTGTAGTCCCAAAAACAGCTCTACCCTGTCCCCTCCTCCCACACGTGCACCATCTACACTCTGCCACACAAAAGAAACCCCCCAGTTATTGCCTAAGCCAGCTCAGCATGTCCCTGCAGTCCACCGCAGACTTATAACCCGCTGCTCCTTCAGGCTGGCTCCAGCATGCTACGCCTTAAGTCTGGCTCAATTCAAATAATCATGGAGAGAGGCTTCCACGGAAACCTCTAAATGGCTTTTAATGTCTCCCCGCCGTAGGATTCCCGGAATTAATTTGCGTCTGGCTTTTCAAAGCGGGGGGACCATATTAAAGAAGATGGATGCCCCCTCGCCTAAGAAATATTGAGAAGAATGAGGGGATGACAGTGGTGGTTAGCTTAATATGCCTGGCCACGGTTTGCAAGAGCAGTAATGTGGTGGTTTGATTTAGATCTTTGCAGTGGCAACACCCACATGGTTTATTTATTTATTGTCTCTCTCTTCATGTCACCTAATAATTATATTGGCTTTTCTAAAATTTGTGTAGTTATAGATCTAGAAGCAGTGGGCAAGCATAGGCTTGTTTGCTAGCCTCGGGGGTCAGAGGTCTGTGGCCATAGGGGAGGGGCATGAATGCAGCAAGATTCCTTTAGTAATGCATAAATATACAGGGCCTGGTTCTAGCTGATCTTGCATGGGGTCTGCACTGTGGTGGAGGCCATCCACACTTTTGTGTATTTGTGCAAGGAGCAGCCAGAATCCCCCTGCTTGGTCTACCTGAGCAGAATACCTGGATAAGTCTTAGTGGTATTAGATCAGGGGTCGGCAACCTTTCAGAAGTGGTGTGCCAAGTCTTCACTTATTCACTCTGATTTAAGGTTTCGCGTGCCAGTAATACATTTTAACGTTTTTAGAAGGTCTCTTTCTATAACTCTATAATATATAACTAAACTATTGTTGTATGTAAAGTTAATAAGGTTTTTAAAATGTTTAAGAAGCTTCATTTAAAATTAAATTAAATTGCAGAGCTCCCTGGACCGGTGGCCAGGACCCGGGCAATGTGAGTACCACTGAAAATCAGCTCACGTGCCGCATTCGGCACGAGTGCCACAGGTTGCCTACCCCTGTATTAGATACTCCAATGGTAGCAGGGCCACAGCCTCAGACTCTTTTAGTCTGGCTGGCGGGATAAGGGGAATGTTATAGGTAAGCCTGGCAAACTTGCACAAAAACAGGTGTGGGAGCCACACTTGAATATGCTCCCCACTGCCCTTTGCACTTGCTTGTGTCTTGTGGATGCAGAATGCCTTCAGGAACTGCATATGTTGCAGTGATGCCTGCATTCACTTGCAGGGCAGCCATGGCAGGTAAAATCATCACAGATCCCCAAAGCTATGGTAGCAAGCATCGTTTGCTGCCATGAGATGGGCCAGAGCTGCAAAGTGAGGAGGTGGCTTTCCAAAGTGTAGGGGCAGTACTTGAGAACAGAAAATTTCATTTAATGCATTATAGACTTCGACAACAGCTACAAAGTTCTGAGGTGGATCTGGGTTTAAATCCTGTGATGGGTTTGGTCACAGAGACCCCCTTGGGACTGCCACCTGATGTGCTGAGACTACCTCTGAGCCTGTTTTCCCTGCCAGCTTGGGATTTCAGAACCCTGTCTTGTTGAGCTAGATATGCTAACCTGCTGCAAACACAGACTCAGGGTCTGAACCACGTTCCCAAAGCTGCAGACTTAACTGAAAACCACTCAGCAAGTACTCCTGCCTCCAGCACCCAGACACCCAGTTCCCAATGGGATCCAAACCCCAAATAAATCTGTTTCACCCTGTATAAAGCTTACACAGGGTAAACTCATAAATTGTCCGCCCTCTATAACACTGATAGAAAGATATGCACAGCTGTTTGCTCCCCCAGGTATTAAATCACTTACTTTGGGTTAATTAATAAACAAAAGTGATTTTATTGAGTATAAAAAGTAGGATTTAAGCGGTTTCAAGTAATAACAGACAGAACAAAGTAAGTTACCAAGCAAAATAAAACAAAACACGCAAGTCTAAGCCTAATACATTAAGAAACTGAATACAGGTAAATCTCACCCTCAGAGATATTCCAATATTCTTTCACAGACTAGACTCCTTCCTAGTCTGGGCCCAATCCTTTCCCCTGGTACAGACCTTGATAGTTTCAGCAGGGATCTTAGGTAAAAAGCAGGGGATTCCACCAGTAGCATAGCTAGCGGGGTGCAGGGGAAGCAGCCGCTTCCCCCGCCTTTCCAAAAGCGGCCGGAGGAGCGGGGGGGGGGGGGACGGGACGTGGCATGTGGCCTGCAGCGCAGCTGGCAGCCATGTGGGGGCATCCGTCTCCAGACTGCGCCCGGACCCTGCCGCGGGCTGGAATCACAGGGCTTGCTCGCGGCACGAGCCCCAGGGCTCCTGCAGGGATGGGCGGCCTGGCTGCAGAGCCCAGGTGCTGGCCACAGAGTTCTTCAGCTGCTTGATGAGCAGGAAGAGCAGGAGGCCCAGGAGGAGGAGGAGGAGGAAGAAGAGCGCCAGCCAAGAGCAGCAAGTTGAACTCCCACCATGCCATGCTGCCACTGCCGGGGAACCCAGCCGGGAGGAGGGAAGTTGCTCAGTAGGGGAGTCTCTTCCCCCCACACATACTCTGGGGATGCACCAGCAGGGCAGAGCAGGGGCGGGGCACGACAGGTGGGAGGGTTTCCTGGGCAGGGCTCGGCCCGCTGGCCAGAGGGCGAGCCGCCGAAACACACCCAGCGCAAAGTGAGTCCTACCACGGTAAAGAACAGCTGCCTGGACAGGGACCCGCGGGCTGCAGCTCACTGGACACCTCGGCGCGTCCGGGCCCCTGGGCAGCGCTCGGTTGCTACGGGAGCAGGGGCGAAGGCATCCCGGGCTCTCTTCCCCCTCTTCTGGTCATCGTGGTGCAGGGGGCGATCAGTGAGGGGCGCAGGCAGGTGTAGCACACGAGAGGCAGCTCCAGCTCTGACCCTCCCGGACGGACCGACGCTTTGAAACGATCCACTGAAAACAGTCCCGGCTTGCTGTGAAGCCCCCCAGGTGGAGCTGCTGGCTCTGGGGCCATGGAACAAAGGGCAACCCCAGCCAGGGGTGGGTCAGGGCCGCTGGCTCCGCTCACATGAGGCAACTTCCAGGACGGGGAGAAATCGCTGTGCTGAACCTTCTCAGTGTCACTAGGCAGAGCCAGGCTACAGCTGTCTGGAACAATTTTGCATTGGGAAAGAAAGTCTTCGCAGGCTCATCACTGTCAGCTTTTGGGGAGGGGGCGGGTTGCCCTTTCCTCGGAAGCCTTTGGCTTCTGTTCTGGCCCCTCTCATAGACTAGACACTGGACCAGCTGGCCCCCTGAGCTGATCCAGGAGAGTTCCTAGATTCTGAACAGAGATGATTTTTCTTCTGGCCTCAGTGTAAAAGGGTCCCTGCTTAGATTCAAATCTAAAGGGTGGGCATTTAATCACTCCACTGCCCTGATTAAGCTGGGATACAGTGAAAATGATTCATAGCTTGAATGGCTCCAGGCGGGCACGGCCGGAGGAGCGGGGGGGAGGGGGGGCGCAGCATGGTGTCTGTCAGCCGCGGCCAAAGTAGTGGGGGGTGGCACCGGGGTGGCACGGCAGGGCCAGAGGAGCCATGGGGGGGAGGGGCAGTGCAGCCGGAGGAGGAGCCAAGGGGGGGTGGCGCGGAGCGGCCGGAGGAGGAGCCAAGGGGGCGTGGCCAGTGGAGGAGCCAAGGAGGGGCGCCTTTTTTATGTTTGCTCCCCCTCCTCTTAGAAGCTGGCTATGCCACTGGATTCCACATAACTGGCTCCTTTGTTCTGTTCCACCCCCTTTTATAGCTTTGGCACAAGGTGGGAATCCTTTGTCTCTCTCTCCTTCTAAATGGAAAAGCACCAGGTTAAAGATGGATTCTAATTCAGGTGACATGATCACATGTCCTGTGAGCCCCCCTCCATTCCTCCAGGACTGGCCCACAGGTATGCAGTGGAGACTTGCAGGTAGACAGAGCCATCTACAGTCAGTTGTCCTAGACAATGGGAGCCATCAAAATTCTAAACCACCATTAATGGCCCACACTTGGCATAATTACAATAGGACCTCAGAGTTATGCTTCATATTTCTAGTTTTAGATACAAGAATGATACATACATACAAATAGGATGAACACACTCAGTAGATCATAAGCTCTGTAATGATACCTTACAAGAGACCTTTTGCATAGAGCATATTCCAGTTACATCATATCCACACTTTAATAAAAAATATGTTTATTAAACATATGGAGTACAACGTCACAAATCCCCTCCAGCCTCTCCCAAAATGCAGAGGTGTTTGGATCCAGGGCTTTGACTCATATTTATGCTGAGTTGAGAATTGAGGAAGGTCTGACTATGTTGGCTTAGGGGGCACCCCCTGCACAATCTCTGATCATTTCCTACCATCCGCCTCCTCACCCATCTTGCCAGAGTTAAATATAAACGTTCTTAAAATGAACACAAAATTGATTCCACTTGACCAAGTCTGACTTCCCAGAAAACAAACAGCAAAAGCTGAACCAGTCAGCCCCCCTCTTTTCTTGTCCTGCCAGCCCTCAGAGAGGTGGCAAATGGATCAATGTACATTTTAAGCACCCTGCATAGAGATGCACACAGCAAGGAAAAGGCATCTAACCCACAGGTGCTACTGGGGTCTCCTGGACATTGGATTGAGCTGGACTGATACATGCCCGAAATTTCATAGGACAGTTCTAAGTATTTTTTTTTTTAAATCCAAACTTTACTGTGGCTAGCAAAAATTAAATCGGTTTCCATCCCAGGATGCAGCATCGTAAAGTAGCAGGCCAGCAGCATAAATGCAAGATTGTCCTATGAAGAGGTGGCACCAGGCATAATATTTAAGGTGGCAACACCGCTTTTGGTCTGTGCAATAGTAACTTCTTTTGTTGCTTTTGTTTCTTCATGAAAGCCATTGATTGCTCTCCCTACCCAGTGTGCTCTTACTAAGAGGACTGAAGTGAAAAAAGCAGATTCCCACCCAGATGAATATTCATAAAAACACAGATGTTTGGACACTGTTAACCTCATGACTGATTGTACCTACACTATTGGCTCATGTTTTCTAGATAGTGTCAAAAAGACCCTGCAGGTAACTAGTACAGCACCCACCAGCCAAAGTAAATAAATATTTAAACAATAGTTAATAAATAGCTGAAAATGTCAACATAACATTTCAAATTGGCAAATTTAAAATAAACTAGCAAAACATTCCCCTTTGTAAGACCAGCTGTAATAAATAACAAAGAAATAATAATATTCACTTAGGGCTGGACTTCAAAATTCAAAACATTTCTCTTTGTGCATTCCCATTTTGTAGCTGCTAGTACCTATAAATGGGTCTTCTAAGGGTAACAAATACAGGCAGTGAATATGATTTCCTAATACTTGTATGGGCTGTTTGTGTATGTTAATAATGATGCAATCAAAATTCCAAAGCCTGATACTGGGTTGGATTTTACCACCTTTCCCCACCTTGAGCGGCATTTACTTATTCACGAAGTGAACGGGTAAGTGCTAGTTACCATGAAGAAAAGCAGCAGAATTGGGCCCATTATTTTTTTCCTTCTGACCATTCTATTTTCCAAGAAAATATTTATTTGGGAATAAAAACAAATCTGAATTCCTGGAGTCAGAACCAAGGACTACAACTCCGGGAAAGTAGCAGCTGATCTAATACAGTTCTCTGCGAGTGTGGTTATGGTTAGAACTCTAAATATGGCACCTTGTTACTGTACACACTAACTGCACCCTGTGTGTCAACGGCTGAGTCATAGCCGCTTAGTTTACTGACAAAAACATGTTTTACTCCTGTCAACGCTGCAGAGCCGAGAGCTTAAACCGAGCGAGCTGCATGATAGGAAGCCTCATGTGTTACCAGCAAAACTGCCCAGCTCAATTTGCATCCCAGGGGTTGACCATAAATTACATAACGCATTAGGGGATGGGTGGGGCCTTAATTTTGTGTGTTTGTTTCTCTGTTACAAGGGCTGGGCAGGTCTTGAAAATCACCCAAAAATGTGTTACATAATTTATGGACAGCCCCCACTCCCAGCTTCACTGTCTTAAGGGGTGATGTATGAAGCAGAAAGGATCTGACTTGACATTCAGATGCTAACAGTCCAGTGCTGACTGCTTGGGAAAAGAAAAAATGGTTTCTTAATGAGTCTAGTGCTCGTCAACGATACTGGATTGACAGCCTTGTGGCTGTCTTCTGTGCACCCCCAGAGCTGGGATAGCATGGGCAGCATCAGGACAAGCTTCCCCACTAATGTGCTTCATCCATAAATGGGGTGGACGCATCTGTGGTTAAAAGCATCATACAGACCTGCTTGGTAGAGCTGGTTGGAACTTCCTTTCTTATGGGCTGAAAAAAAATCGGTTTTGACAAAGATACCATCAAAGTGATTTTGGGGAGAGAGAACCTCTCACATACCCTGGTGGTTGAGCCATTGTCGAGGGATATGGGTGACCCATGGTGAAGTCCCTGCTCTGCTTGAATCAGAGTGATCTGCAGATATATCTACACTGCAAAGAATAATAACCTGCAGCAGCAAGTGTCAGACCCCAGGTCAATTGACTCAGCTTGTGGTACATGACTAAAAGTGGCAGTGTAGATGTTCCCGCTTGGGCTGGAATCTAGGCTCTGAAACCAGACCAGGGGGTTCAGTCTCAGGCTAGGTCTACACTACCCGCCTGAATCGGCGGGTAGAAATCGATCTCTCGGGGATCGAATTATCGCGTCTCGTCGGGACGCGACACTCGATCCCCGAATCGACGCTCTTACTCCACCAGCGGAGGTGGGAGTAAGCGCCGTCGACGGGGAGCCATGGAGTTCGATTTTGCCGCCATCCTCACAGCGGGGTAAGTCGGCTCCGATAGGTTGAATTCAGCTACGCTATTCGCGTAGCTGAATTTGCATATCTTAAATCGACACCTCCCCGTAGTGAAGACCTGCCCTTAGAAGCCGGGCTCCAATCTGAACAGGAACATCTACATGGCTATTTTGAATCTCATAGTGCGAGCCCTGCAAGACCCAAGTCAGTTGTCCTGGGTTCTCAGACGAACTGCTGCAGATTTTAGTTTTTGCAGTGTAGACGTATCCTATGAAGAAAAACCTCATGAATCAGGAAAAGCAGGGATATTAACTTGTCTCTCCCACATCCCAGGCTGGTGCATTGACTACAAGCTCTCTTTCATGGACTTTTTGACTCTTCTTCCCAAATGGAAAACCGCACTGAACACTGGAAAGACAAACTCAGGTTTTCACTTTGAAAAGACATTTCAACACAATTCCCTTTTCATGGAAACAGGGGAAAGCTTTTGGTTTTGTTCCAAACTGGAATGAAAAGAAAATTTGAAACTTGGAAAGTTGCCAAGCATTGCTGTACTGCTGAGGACTATTGTCGTAGGGATTTATGCAATATGGACACTCTTTCACAAGGAAATGGACTGGGGAAATCCTTTGTTTTGACTCTTAAACTGAACAGATTTGATATGAAAGTCGCTGACAGGGACTAAAATACAGAACCAATATAATGTTGCTTTTAATAAACATCCTTTTTCTTTAAAAAAAAAATCCACAAAGGAGACCAGCTGGCATTGCCACGCTACGTCCATTCAGCTTCACCTTTCTATTGCTTTATTATTGGTTGAATCATACGATATGCATCGGAGAGAGAGCTGAGCACCATGAATAGCGTTGTGTAGTACTCATTAAAATAAAAGGGGCCTATTCTTTCCATCTGAATTTTTATCTTAAGTATCTGGGTTTGTGTTATTTGTGTTGAAGTTTACATTTTTCATGGGCTGCTTAAATGATCCAAGAAGATATCTATGGGGCTGGAATAATGTGATATTGGATCTGTGCCTGGTATTTCATTTTGTGGAAGAGGGGGAATAGTGTGAGAAGACCAGATCTCATGTCATTTTGGCCCCTTAAATGTCTCTGAGGCATTAAAAAAGCCAGTGAAAAATAACATTGGAAAGAAAAACAAACAAACAAAAGTACAGTTAAAAAAACCCATAACCACAAGTAATGAGCGATTTGCTTCTTTCCGGTTTCGCAGAATATTATTATTATAGTAATGATCATTATTTTTTAGCTTGGGATCCTGCAAAAGTTGAACACAGTTAAAACTGGGTCCACAACATGTGGTGAGGGGAAAAAAGAGAAGACAGGAGATGGCCTTTTTTGAAAAGACAATAGGCCACAGAAGCACCTGGAACACAGTTTTTGTTCATTGTTTTTTTATGAGAAAATATAGTATTCCTGTTACCTACATACATCCAGAAAAACAGTGAACATTGCAACTATATTTGGCAGACTAATGTAGAAGTAAATATGAACATATCCCAATTCTCAAGAGTCACAGTCTATTTTCAGTCTGTGGGACAAACTTCCATTAACTTTTCATGAAGGAGGCTAGAATACAGACCAAATATTATTTAATTTCCCACTTCTTCTCTGGATCTTTTTATAAAACAATAATCCATCTACTCTAGATTTTGGGGGAGGGAGAACTGACTCTCACCACCCAAACAGAACAAGTCAAGCAATGGTTTGCAAGCAATCTTCTTTGGATCTGGTCCAATCCCAGACACTGGGGAAGTCACAGACTGGGCCTATGCCAAATGAATGCTGGGTGAGAACTCAGTGCACTGTAAATGCATGGCATATGTGTACTTTGCAAGTAAAATAATGTGCTACAGTCTCTTCTTTGAAAGGCATTATACATCTTCAAGTCTGCAATACATACTGTACATACTGTCTGTAAGAGAATTCCACCTCCTGTCCAAACTAGCTTCTAATGGTTTCTTAACCTCCCAAAAGTCAATCAATCTGTCATTGTATACACAGCTCAGAAAGGAAGACGTGATACTACACTGCATGCAAAAAAGAAAAGCAACAAGATCATTAACATCTTAATATCCTGTCCTGACATCTTGCAAATTATTTTAAACTTCATAGCCAATGTAAACAGGTTTGTTTTCAACTCCCCTAATTGCCTGCTAATTGAGAGCAGATGCAGGCCTTAACTTTCTGCAGATAAAGACCAGCCTCTTCTGGAGGGTTTAGCAGGAGGCCGCCTATGTATGTCTGAACGTCTCCCTAGTTAGTAATGCCAAGGCAGATGGGGAGTGGAACTGCCTTTCATGAATCAGATGACTGAAACTTGAGTGAGGAAGAAGAGAAGACCGAGCAAGCAATGTGGAACTCTTCACCCACAGAACCAATCATACTGTTTCATTTTGCACTTCAGTGAACTTTCAGCAACAGTGTAGGTTTCCCTTTTTTGGGTTTCTCAGAATTCTAGATGGCTTTCTAGTTGCAATAGAAATCCTTGGGTTTATGAAAAACTGCATTGCCTTCATATTCCATCGCCTAGTTCCTCTCAGTATGCAATACTAAAGCTCACGAGTTTCTTTTTCAGGAACAACCCTTTCAAAACACTAGTCACCAGTACAACTGAAAGGAATATTATTTTACTGGAGTTGTCTAACAGCAGCCAGTTAGAGAGACTTTAACAATGAGATAACGGCCTGCAGTCAAAGCAGTGTACAGAGTTTGCTCACTTCCATTAAAGGGAGTGGGAGCCCCCAGCTCAAAACCCTGAGATTTGCTTTGTAAAATTAGGAGAAAAATTAGTTTAGATTATTGGTACAATGTATTTAGAAGTGGTTTGACTTTCTATGATCCATTTTACTTACTACATGAAACAAACAACAAGAGGTACAAATATCAGGATTAGGGTGCTGTAGAAGAGTGAATCCGTGGACATGGCATACCAGGGTCTTCTCCCTGACACCCTGTAAGGTAGTATACTCATCACCCATTGCTAGGGTGACCAGACAGCAAGTGTGAAAAATTGGGACAGGGAGTGGGGGGTAATAGGAACCTATATAAGAAAAAGACCCAAAAATCGGGACTGTCCCTATAAAATCGGGACATCTGGTCACCCTACCCATTGCAACCCCTTGTGTTACAATGCAACACTGCATGGGGTCTTTGTGTCTGGCACTCCTGCTCGCTGCTTCTCACGGGGTCTTCCAAGGCTCAGCTCTCCAGCCAAGTCACATAAAGTTCAGTCCCCTTCCAGGGTAAAAAGAAGGTCCAACTAAATGTTCAAAAGTGTCCCAACATAAAATAGCCTTCTGCCCCCTCCTGGGGACATTCCTCAGCCTGTCCTTTGGGAGTCAGTCTTTAGCACCATCCTGGGCTTAATATTCCTTCAGCTGGGCTTGCATGCCCCTTTCCTCAGGGGCTGGTAGGGGAACCCAGCCCACCCACTACTCTGACCTCTGGGCCCCTGCATTAAGCAGCTAGGTCTGCTCCTTCAAATGTACTGCTGTTTCCTTAGGATGCTTCTTACCCCTAAACCCCCATATGCTGCTTCCCCACAGCCTGTGCTTAACACAGCCTCCCTTTGGTTCTCAGGGCTCTGGCCTCTCCCTAGGTCCTCCCAGCTTCCCCTATCTCTGCTGAGCTAACCACTTGTCTGCCCCTCTTGGGTTCCACTGACATGCTTTGAGGGACCCTTCCTCAGGGCCTCCCCCAGAGGAGTCTGACCTACTCCCCATGAATCCTCCTGTCTGGCTTCTTGCCAGTATTAAACCCTATTACTGGGCTCCCCCCACAGGAGACTGACCTGCTCTCTGAGGGATTCTCTCCATGGGAGAGTTCTGCTTCCTCTGCAGTACTCTCCTCTAGGGAGTTCCCTCAGCTCCCTCATAAGCCCCAGGTGCCTAATGAGCCCTACCTAGCTCCACCCCCTCTGGCCAGGAATGAATCAATCAATCACAGGTGAACTACTTGGCTCTTAACCCTTGTCTAACAGGTGATGAGAGCAAGCCCTATCACACACCCATTGCTGACAGCCACTCTGGGCCTGCAGTGATCTTCTTCTTCTTGTGAATTGGCCCTCAAGCCAGGTCACGTGTAGTCCCGCCAGTTCTAGGGTAACAGAGTCCAACAAAAAATTAATCCAGCAACCTCACAGCAGATTTTCAGCCTGACTCTGGGCTCAATAGTCCTTATACCGCCTTCTTTGTTGGGTCCACAGGGTAACCTAGGACCTCCTTCTACTTTTGTTCCAATCCAGAGACCCTGTAACAAGAAGCTATGATCTGCTTCCTCAGACTTCTTGCTTCCTCCCTGGACCACTTCCTACCTCAGCCAGTCTCTAGGCCTTTCCTCCAGACCCAGTTCTTTGGCTCTGCAAAGTTCTTTCCTGCTCTTGTATAGAGTGAAGCCTCCCAGAGCTTTCTCACTGGAGGCCCAGACCTGTTTGCCTCTTTCTAGGCTATCTGTGTCCATATCTCTATCTAAGCCTGGACCTTCCCTATCCCCAGCTTCTACCTCCCACTGCCTTGGGGCTCCTTTCCTTAAATCAGCCACCCAGTTCCTCCCCAGCTAGTCAAATAACAAAATTAGCCACCATCCCTTTAGGTGCAGCCAGGTGTGCTAACTGAGCTCCCAGGCTCCTGTTAACCCTTTTCCTGCCAGTGTGGGGTTTTTACACCCAATCACATGTGATAAAGCAGAGCTATGTTAGTGAGATCTCAGGACTAGAATAGCAGGGGGTGTTCCAAGTAAGAATTCAAGTACAGTGGAAGAGCTATGCAGAAGAAGCTTACAAAGAGACAGACTGGCTCTGGCTAGTGCTATGTTATCTTATTATTGATGTATGTGGGTCCGCGTATCATACAGTAGTGTCTAGGGGCCTAGCCAAGACTGGGAGCCAGTTGTGCTACAAACACATAATGAGAGACAGTCCCTGCCCTGAAGAGTTTACAATCTAAATGGACAAGACCAAAAAAGGGTTGAAGATAGGGAGTATTGTTATCCCTATGTTATATCAATTTCTCATGTTCAGAAGCACCAGAATTCATATTAAAATCAATAATAAAGAAAGTGTAAAAAGTGTGCTAAATACTGCATGTAGGAAGAATGGGTAGGATACCACTCATGCTCCTGTGAAGTGGTGGCCCACACTCTGCCTTCTAGCATTCACCTAGGAATTTTTTTTAGCAGATCTGCATCAGCAGTAGAGCTGGTTAAATAGTAACCCAACAATTGTGATTCATGAATGAAAGCACTGACTTCAGTCTCTGTGACATAGTATTTGTTTTAGGCATCGGCCATAGGGCATTTTTGAAAACATTTGTGACTTCTGAATGTTTGACAGAGGTGTAATTATCCAAAAGTGCATTATTTGGTATTGGTTAATCTCCTCTTTAAGAAGTTTGCTTTATCCAGTGTAAGGAAGCAGAAACAATATCATGTAACTCAAATGACCAACCACACAGTACGAAAAAGTAACAGTAAATAGCTGAAGTGGACAGTTCACAAATGACCATAGTTCGCAAATTATTCATCCAAACTATTTAGCAGATATTTACAAATAGCAAATATTTTCAAAGGAAATCAGGATTAGTTTGTGAATGATGCATGGACAGGAAAAGTGGATGAATTCACATCTAGTCAGAAATATTATTCCGGAAGCACCTAGAATCTGGCCATTAAATATCGTTCATTCCCAGAGCCACAAGACCTTCAGCATTTCCCTCTTATTCCTTCACAAAGCCACATCTAGCAACAGCATCTGTGTGAAAGACACTTCATCTCTTCCAAGCCCAGTTCTATGCCTCCTTCTGAACATGGTCACCCCAGCTGACATTATCACTCTCTGGAAAGTTGCCATATGCAGAATAAAGTTCTGATCTAATGGTAATGTTAGCAGTTTAATAGGAGGGCAGGGGGATTTCAAGTCAGTAGTACAAGGCATAAGAGACTAAAACAGTGGTCCATTAAATCTGCACACTGGGGCCTAAGCATTTACAGTCACACGGTCAGATTTTTCCAGTAATTATTTCCCCATAGCATATTTTATTAGGTGCTCCATAAATAATATTCATGGCTGTCTTCTTCTCATGGTCTCTTTAAAAAAAAAAAAAGAGGGAGAAAGAGAAAGAGAAGAATTAATTTTCCATTCAGCTAGATTTTCAGGTGATGAGTCCTTTACATTACTAATCAAGGAGCTAGGAACTTGAAAATGACAGCAAATCTGCTCCTCTCAGGCCAGGCCTTATATCCAATGCCCATATGACCATAGATGAGTAGAACTAGCACAAGGCACATTAAAAGGAAATAACCATTTACATTTCATATTTTTTTATTTGTCCAGTCATCAGGGAAATTGCACTGAACAACTGAAATGGAACTGACAACACACAGGCTCTGGCAAGCATGTAACAAGAAGGATTAATGGTGTTACTAATTATTATGTAGTTGTTTCTTATTCATTTATTACTTAGAATGCGATAGGTGCCTAACCTTCTCTGGTGAAGGCATCTGTCTGTGGTGGGAAGGCTTATGTGTTCCAATGACCCTGAGAGCTATGCTGGCAGGAATTTTAATTCCTGGTAGAGTAACCCAAGCCGGACAGGTCACAGGGTAGGGACCAGATGAAAAGCAGTCCACTGGTCCTCTACATTGCGGGTTGAGATATAACAACCTAGCCTCATAAAAAAAATAACTTATAGAAACACAGCAAGGTAGACATCTTAGCAAGCAGTATGATAGATGGTGGATGGTAGATCTTTGTTCATACCCTACCTGATGTTTGACAGTGCAGGTGGGATTCAGATTCAGTGCTTAAGAAACCTGTGAGAATTCAAATTCTCTTCATGGCAGAGTTTCCAAACTAAGGTCACAATCTTGCAGTAGTTTCCACTTGGGCAGACCACTATGATTGCAAAGAACTTCTCAGCGTCAATAGCTAAACACTTCATAGAATCAAAGAAGATTAGGGTTGGAAGAGATCTCAGGAAGTCATCTAGTCCAATCCCCCACACAAAGCAGGACTAACCCCAACTAAATCATCCCAGCCAGGGCTTTGTCAAGCCGGGTCTTAAAAACCTCTAAGGATGGAGATTCCACCACATCCCTAGGTAACCCATTCCAGTGCTTCACCACCCTCCTAGTGAAATAGTTTTTCCTAATATCCAACCTAGACCTCCCCCCACTGCAACTTGAGACCATTGCTCCTTGTTCTGTCATCTGCCACCACTGAGAACAGCCTAGCTCCATCTTCTTTGGAACCCCCCTTTCAAATCTCCCCTCACTCTTCTCTTCTGCAGACTAAATAAGCCCAGTTCCCTCAGCCTCTCCTCATAAGCCATGTGCCCCAGACCCCTAATTATTTTTGTTGCCCTCCGCTGGACTTTCTTCAATTTGTCCACATCCTTTCTGTAGTGGGAGGAGGGGGCAAAACTGGACGCAATACTCCAGTTCCGAATAGAGGGGAATAATCACTTCCCTTGATCTGTTGGCAATGCTCCTACATTAATGAAGTTATTGAACAAAACCAGCCCCAGGACAGACCCGTGGGGCATTCCGCTTGATACCGGCTGCCAACTAGACATCGAGACGTTGATCACTACCCGTTGAGCCTGACGATCTAGCCAGCATTCTATCTACTTTATAGTCCATTCATCCAATCCATACTTAACTTAACTGTGATGATGCAGGTCTGGGCCCTAAATAGACCAGATACAAACCAAGGATGGGATATAATGGAGAAGAATGTGATTGGAGTAGGATACTCTTTTTCTACATGCTCCATTTGTTCAATACTAAAATGGGAGTTAGTTTAAGGATTTTTTTTTTGTGATTAATTTAGTGGTAATGGTGGATTTAAGGGGGGGGGGAGAAAAAAACAAAAGAACTCAGCACTTCCTGTCTGTATCCTGTCTGTGTGGTTATGCAAATGCTGACTTTTTGGTGGAGACCACTGTGCGGGCGCTTTTCCAGTAAATATTAATATAGCTGCTTGAGTTACAGTATTGGCACTAGTTTTTGCAGACTCTCTCTTGGCACGAGGGCCCTACTGTTTCTGAAGCAGGATTTACAGAAGCACTTAATTTTCAGCCTCAGTTTTCCAGCTGATGTAAAATTTCTCAATTGAACTCCTTTTTTTTCTGATTAGGCTGCAATCTAAGGGCGTTCTCCCACTCTGCATCCACTGATTAAAATCCCCCCTCCTTTCCTTTTGCATCTAAAACCATGCTCCTCTTCCTGTGGTGAAATCAGCAGAATCAAATCCGAGTGTTAGGGCCACTGTGAGGAATTCAGGCTTTTACCTGGAAGAGTAGGTTCATGCAACCTATAACTTCGGGATGTCCATCATGTACTCTCCAAGAATCAATTAGAAATATAATATCTGTGAGAGCAACTGCCAGCTGAGAAAACTTAGCAAGCCTGCAGAAGACCTCTCTGACTCACCTGGTAAACCTACTGCCTACAGCCCATTGAGGGTCTTGAGTCAAATGCAAGCTTTAATAATATTTTGTCCTCCTACAGCACCTCTCCTCCAGTTATCTCCAAGCACTTTACAAACATGAGCTAAGCCACACAACAACCTCCTTTCCTACCCGCTCTACTCTGATGTATGTAACTGTTAGTTATTAATGATGGGCCCAACCCTCATCCATATATTTTTGGGGGGCATAGGTTGGGGTGGTCAAGTTTGAATCCCTGGATCTGAACCCACCGGCATAATTTTAGGTTTGATTAGATCCAAAACTGAAAAGGGTTTAGACTAATCAGGCTCTAGATCCTAACACCAGCTCCTCAGGCCACCTCTAATTCCAATACTCATTGTACAGAGGGTACCTTTGATGCACAGAGCAGTTAAGTACTAAACTTTAAGGTGTGATTCAATGGTTAAATGTGTGAAAATGAGCACATACCTGTTGCATCTTACAGAACCCTACATTTGCATGCACAAGTATTGCGGAGCTGCATCTTGTAAAGCCAAAGCTACTGTACACATGACTGAAAATTAAATCTAAGCAACTCCTCAAAGGTCACACAGTGAGTCAATGGCAGAGGTGGGAAGAGACCCTTACCCCCTCCCCCAGATCCTGAGTCCTAGTCACCCATTCTAAGTAAGAGACCACCCTCCAGGCTTTGTTGGTGTGCACAGTATGTGGCTTTCATACATTATTTCCAGCAAGGGAGATGCGCTGCTAATTGGCAATGTCTGTTTAGGTTTGCTGCTCTTGGCTCTCAGTGGGTGGGTGACCCTGGAATGTATTGGTCTGTGTGTGTGTGTCTGGGAGTGTGTACAATGCCAATGCTCAACTGGTGGCTACACTTTAAAGTGGACAGAGCCTTTCCATACAAGCGATGTCAATGGAATCGGGGCTGTTTTAACCTCCCGCATCCAGTGGCTGGGATTCACTGCTTGTCCATCCATTACCGCAGCCAAAACTAGAACCAGGTCTCACACAGCCTCTCAAAGCGGTGAAGCAGATTGGAGCATCCTATAGCAGTGCCAACAGGAGCTGCACTACGCTTGCCCCACCTGGAAGACACACTACTACTAGCCATTGTTTTGGACTCCAGGAGACATTATAGCAGCAGAAAAAGAATAATGATTCCCTTTCTCTTGGAGGAAATGTATTAATGCTCTATTTGGATTCCACGCATTTGAATTGGAGAAGCTACAACCTGAAATTAAATGCAGGCCCATTAAATACAAACATATTTTTATAGTGCTATTGGAAGACACAGTTCAGCGAGCCTAGAACATTTTTCATTTTGCTCTTTCTCCACTTGTAATGGAATAATCCCCTGCTATATCCCTTTAAAGAAGTGGTGAGAAATATATGCTCTGTATAGTTCTTGATAAAAATCCATCAGGTTTTAAACGGAATCTTTTATTAGAACCATACGTTTTTATTTTTTAAAAAGAAAATTTGAAATCCGGAGTTTATTTTTCCTTTGCTGTCGTTGCAAAGAACCAACAGGAATTGAGAGAATTTTTGTTCTCTCTCTTGTGTTTGTGCCTACTTATTAAACACACATGTGGCCTGGATTTCTTGCCTAGGTGCAAAGAGGTTTGAAGAAAGAAAGAAAAAAAAAAGAAAGAGGTGCAATCCAGTCCATTGACCTGTCTCTTTGCCCTCAGGACTCTTTTGAACAGCTGTGAGAAAAAGAAAAAAAAAAGAAGAAGAAAAGGAGGCAATTTAACAACCCAAATCCAGATGTTCATTTCATACACACACCCTGAACAGCTTTTGCATGGTTTATTTCGTTTTCTGAAACCATTTTTCACCAGCCTGTTTTCTCAGCTGGGAAACTTCTGGTGTAGTGTTTTCAAAAAAATATTGCATTTGGCATTACAAGAAAACAGAGCCTTTAAGACATTAAAAGGACAATATCCTTGTTTGACTTGGCCTGGAGAAGCAGGGTTATAGGAATTTTAGATTTTTGTACCACCCAAAGAATAGGTAAAAGAAATTTTCCACTCTTAAACACAGTTTACATGGGAATTTGAGAGTTGACTTAGCTTGATTTCTTTCTTTCTTTTTAAAGACTGCTCTGTGGGCTTTATGTTAGTGTAGCAGGACTTTATTAGCACTAGGGAAGAGATGAACTGATAGAGACCAGATCTCATCTGGACTGACCCAAACCATGGCCCAAAACTCAAACTGAACCTTAGCTGCATTCTTCTGTGTTCAATTAAGCCCAGACTCTGATACCCTTACTCATGCCAAGTAGTACCTTTGACCCAGATTGTAAAACTATTTAGGCACTGCTGTGCGCAACATTGGAACACTTACTGATTTAGGAGCCTAAATCTCATTTTCAAAAGGATTTAGGCACTTAGAAATCAAAATTCCTGATGAAAATGAGATTTAGGCTCCTAAATCAGTTAGGCATTACAACATTGACTGCATCAATGCCTAACTAACTTTCAAAATCTGAGCCTTACTCCTTAGTGTAGACCGGCAAAGCTGATTTAAGGCATGATTTGCACTGCTGCAGTTTATCCCTGTTTAAGGCATGGGTAAGACGCACTAATGCAAACTGCAGCTTACATCACTTTGCCCGTCTACAGTAAGGATTTGCACTGGTACAACTGCCCCACTGGCTGACCACTGATGGTTGAAGTTGGGGCAACTCCACGGTGTGGACAAGGCTTAAAATGTTTTAAAATTCTGTATATCACCCTCTGTTAAAGTGTATGGGTGAAATCCTGGCTTCACTGAAGTCAATGAGAGTTTTGCCATTGGGTTCTCCTGTATGGGGTCCTACCAGCACAGTGAACTTACTCTTCACACTATCCATCAGATCCTGATACAAAGCTATATAAAGAATACTCCATAGCTTAGAGAAAATTTTGATCCACACTTTGCAGCTCAGACCCATTTCTTTTACCAAACAAATGAAGGGAAAACTAGCAGCTACTCTTAAGTAAGGAACTTTCGCATGCTTTCTGGAGTTCAAGCCATAAATGATGTTGAGGAAATGAAAGTATTTGGGTGGCAATTGGAAGTGGGGCTAGGATAAAACCAGGCAGATTCTTGTTCAAGGTTTGAAGGCAGATGCATCTGCTGTTGAAATAAAGCCAGAAAGAAAGAATGAATGAAAAGACCCTGATTAGAAAATGCTAGTAAGCAAGTCATTTGAAATGTTAAAATATCCTAAGTCATATCACGATTTCCTCTCTCTCCATAGGTGCTGAACTAGTTGGCAAATCACTGAGTCGGTCTCTCTCTTTCTCTCTATTGTAAGGGATTGTGGCAGGGGGGCAGTGAACGCACCAAAAACCGTTCATTGTAGTGCCTAGACCACCATGAATGTGCAGTACAGTGTTATCTCCTTCCCACCCCACAGCCCAAAAAAGACCAGAACAAAACGATCCTTGAAACAATATCCTCTTCAGGCACGAAGGGTCTGGCTAAATGGAAGAGATGTGAAAAATCTAATTAAGGATTAAAATGCATTAGCCAGATTATTGGCAGGTGCAGAGATAGAGAGCTAGACCATAAACCTGCCAAGGAGTACAAGTTACTTCTGCTGAGCAAAATGCAGGCTACTTGTGGGGAGTTGTTTGCTTTTTAAAGCCTTTGGCTTTGCGCAAAAACAAAATCGCCATTGACCTGAAAGGCACATGCAACGGCGGTTGATGTCAGAGAACTGTGGGTTCATAACACAAAATGGGATTCACTGGTATTTGTCTGGCCGTATGCCCATTAGGCAGCATAGGCCTGAATCTGTGCTGCTGCCTGAAAGGTAATTGGCATGCAGCAATTTCATTTAATTAAGGACCTGATCCAAACCCCATTGAAGTCTATGGAATGACTCCCACTGATTTCAATGGGCTTTCAATCAGCCCATAAAAAGAGAGATTTCTCTTTATCTATCAGGCATAGTGCAATGTCAATGCCCTAGTCCAATATTTACCTATCACAAAATCCTATATTAATACACCCACATTTGAAAATTGGGCTTACCCCGTGATAGCAAGGAAGTATTATATACACTGGGCTGCTCAGATTACCATGTAGGTAGACAAAATAGCCTAAATATTCATCTGGGCATCCGCATGTAGAACTTAGACTCTTTATTAACTCACCTTCCTTTGAGTTGTGGGATCCTCTTCTAATAGTCGCATATATGGGGGTGTGTTTGTGTGTATATATATCTATATCTATCTATATACACACACCATAGTCCAGATATAGTACATACCCAATATTTGTGTTCAGCATAAAAAATATTGGTCAGTAGGTCTAAGTGTGTGTGCAATGAATTAATACATTTACCCTTTGTGATGCTGGCAGACCAGGTGCCAACTCATGCCAAGACTCCTAGGCCTCACTGAACACTGACAAATGCAGAGCTGGAAACCAATCTGGCTCACCTGTATGTTCAGATTGTTAAAATAGATGTTAACTTTATAAGAGCATGTCTAGTGTTTAGACTTTGGGACATGTTTGTAAGATGCTGCACGTATTGATCTCATTTATAACGTCTGTATCCCTTGGTATAAAGTTGTATTGAGTGTTTGCATTGTAAACCTCTGTAACTGTGTAATTCACCAAACAGGAAAGAAGCATTAATTAATGTGAAGTGCTGGTCCTCCACACAAATGAAACCAAATGAGACACTGTGAAGCATCAAAGGACACAGACGTTGTTGATTGCTCCTCCTCCTCATCCATGAAGAGGCCATGGACATAAACACTTGTCCCATGAGTTTGAACTCTGGGGGGAAGAGAATAAAAATCCCTAACCAGCAGGAACTGTATCACTATGCTGCTTGGAATTTGGAGAGGGCAATACTTGTAAATATGAGCAAGGGATCCTCACGCTGCTTAGCTTGGATTAGTTCTAAAGCAATGGTTCTCAAACGAGGGCCACCGCTTGTTCAGGGAAAGCCCCTGACAGGCCGGGCCGGTTTGTTTACCTGCCGTGTCCGCAGGTTCGGCGATCGCGGCTCCCACTGGCTGCGGTTCGCCACTCCGGGCCAATGGGGGCTGCGGGGAGCAGCGCGGGCCGAGGGACGTGCTGGCTGCCCTTCCCGCAGCCCCCATTGGCCCGGAGCAGCGAACCAGAGCCAGTGGGAGCCGCGATCAGCCGAACCTGCGGACGCGGCAGGTAAACAAACCGGCCCGGCCTGCCAGGGGCTTTCCCTGAATAAGTGGTGGCCCTAGTTTGAGAACCACTGTTCTAAAGGACAAAGAAAACTTGCATATCACAGCAGCTTCTATTACCTTTTGGAACTGAAGACTGTGACTCATTTGTGTGTGTATGTTTATCTGCTTTAGCCTTGTAAATAACTCTCTTATTTCTTTCGCTTAGTTAATAAATCTTTAGTTAGCTCATTATACAATTGGCTAGAAGCATGGTCTTTGGTGAGGTCTAAGGTGCAATTGACCCTGGAGTAAGTGACTAGTCCTTGTGAACTGGGAGTAACCTGAATATTGTTCTGAATTTTGACGTAAGGGACCCTCTATCACAAAGGCTAGTTTGCCTGGATGGCAAGATAGACAGGAGTACCTAAGGGGACTGTCTATGGCTCCATGGTTAGGCTGCTATAGTGCTTGAGGAGTTCACACTTGTTACTTGGTTGGTGAAATCTAAGTACAGAACTCACAACCAAATTAGGGATTTGTGCCTGGCTTCTTGACAGTCTGCCCTGAGGTTGACACTCACGCTCGTGAGCCATTCCAGACAGCTTGGCACCATTCACCTATGAAAATCTAAGCTTAAATTCAACCTAGGTCACAAGTGAAATGAGCTGGATGGTCGCAGCTATATCAGCATAAAAACATGCAAAACTGGCAGTCATTACTCAGCAGAGACTCTGTAAGCTATCTGGGGATAGGGGCCATCTTTTTGTTCTGTGTTTGTACAGCACCGAGCACAATGGGTCCATGACTAGGGTTCCTAAGCGCTACTGCAATACAACTAATAAATAACAATAGAGGCTCAGGAGTGGAAAAGAGGATGGGGAAGCGATAGTGCACAGCAGGCTGGAACTGTATTGATGGAGTTGCATGGGGAAGGTTGCACATATCTGCCTCTACCATCCCAGACACTAGCCCCACATTTACCTATTAGGAAAACAGTAAATCTGGCAGCGTACGAGTGCTTTATCCTGAGCTCTGTCTTCAAACAATGCAATGACCTGTGCCACATGGCCTCCCCCAAAATGGATTTTCTGTTTAGCCAAGAATTACACACTGTAAACATTCCCAATCACCGCATTGCAATGGCTATATTTATTATAACAGCAGGCAATAAACTTTGGTTCAATAGTCTGTTCTAGGGGTTTAATAACAATCCTTGGAATAGTGTAGCAGTGCTGTAGAATTCCAGCAGAAGTCCTAGAGAGCTCATTCAACTCCATGTAAAACAGAAGCACCTGCAAATCACCACTGCATGTGGCACTGTCTCTCTACTTCTCTCTCAGCTTCCTCACCCCCACCCCAAATTGCTATACTTTATGCTTTGCCAGGCACAAGGGAATATTTCCCAACTTGTTTTAGTTTGAGGTCAAGGGGAAACCAAGACTCTTCCATCCCAGTGAATTTATTTGCCTATCAGCAAGAAAATATCTTTGCTGGGAAGTTGTCTGTCATTCTTACCCACCAAAAAAACACAATTAGTAGTGAACGAAGGGTCCACAGGATTCATAAGCTAAGAGTCAAGCAAAGTAAGGAGACCTTTTTGTTCTGAGTTTGTATCGCACCTAGAACAGGGGGAGGGGGAGGAAGAGGGGGGCTGGTCTTTCACTGGGGTTCCTAGGTGCTACCACAGTTCAAATAAGTGATGATGATGATGATTGACGATGGAAATGACTGGAAGCAATGTAACTGGGGGTCTGATCAAAAGCTCTTGAAGTCAACTGGAGTTGGATCAGATTCCAGGTGAGCAACGTTCATAACATTATGCCACCTTCTCTTCCTGGTTTTGTCACAGCCTCCCTGTGTGACCTGGGCAAGTCTGCTAGCCTTTACCATCTGTAAAACTGGGGGAAATGAAATGTACCAGCCATATAGAGTTGTTCTGAAGTTGGATACATTGCTTTAAGAGCCTATAGAATCACAGGCCCTATGGGCTAAATTTTCAGTTAAGCCTCACTCTAATATGGCAGGTGCTGGGACACTAGATGAGGAGAGCTCTGAGGCCTGGTCCACACTAACCCCCCACTTTGAACTAAGATACGCAACTTCAGCTACGTGAATAACGTAGCTGAAGTCGAAGTACCTTAGTTCGAACTTACCGCGGGTCCAGACGCGGCAGGCAGGCTCCCCCGTCGACTCTGTGTACTCCTCTCGCGGAGCAGGAGTACCGGCGTCGATGGCGAGCACTTCCGGGATCGATTTATCGCGTCTAGACAAGACACGATAAATCGATCCCAGAAGATCGATTGCTTACCGCCGGACCCGGAGGTAAGTATAGACTTACCCTGAGTTACAACAGATAATTCTTTCCCAGGTCTCTGCCTGGTGGGTCTTGCCCACATGCTCAGAGTTTAACTGATCACCATATTTAGTGGTAGGAAGGAATTTTCTCCCAGGTCAAATTTGAAAAGATCCTGGGGTTTTTTGCCCTTCCTTTGCAGTATGGGGTACGGGTCACTTGCAGGTTTAAATTAGTGTAAATGGTGGATTCTCTGTAACTTAAACCATAATTTGAGGACTTCAGTAACTCAGCCAGGGGTTAGGGGTCTATTACAGGAGTGGGTGGGTGAGGTTCTGTGGCCTGCAATGTGCAGGAGGTCAGACTAAATGATCATGATGGTTCCTTAAAGTCTGAGTCTAGCCTCCTGTTTGCAACTGGAAAAAAAAAGTGGGTGAAAATTTGGGGGGCATAAATTGTGCACAGAAATGGGAGGCAGGGCTTTTGAAAATGCAGGCCTAGATCAGTGACAAGTATTACTCTTATTAACCGCTTTGTTGATTTTGGATGGTGCCTGTGTCTCAGCAATAGTTTTAATAGAATGGCCCCTGTTCAAATGAAGGGAACATCAGGGTGTATCTGTAGCCTTAATGGAGAGGAATGTTTCCTGAACACACTGTGCGCAGCACATTCGGCCCCATTCATTTTGCTCTTTGTGTTTTCACTTCGTTTCCCACTGTCTGACTGCCTTGATCATCCAGGAATTGCTGCATTTCTTCCTTCCTTTGATCAGGTACATACACTGCTGCAGATCTTAAGAGGGAACCAGAGAACAACTATCAAATGGAAGGGAGAGGGAACCAGAGAACAACTATCAAATGGAAGGGAGGAAACTCTCTCCGTTTCTTTCTTTCCTTTCCTTTCTTTTTTTTTTTTTTTTTTTTTTTTTTTTTTTGGTATAAATAATTTCATGGCACATTAACTGGCATAAAACAGAACTATCCGGGAAAGGTTTTGTTGGTGCCTGGCTGGCTTAAACCTTCTATACCCAAATGTATTCTCTATCAGTGTCAGCATCCAACACTTCATCCTGCCTGAATCCTGGCAGGGGATTTGTAAAAATAAAAGGAGGGGGAAGGGAGCAGAGGGCCATATTGTTGGGACTCTCTTTTTTGTCATGTGCCTCTTTAAGTTAACAGTTACAAAAGTAATAATCTACATGAAAGAAGGAATAAAAATAACCCCAGCTGCGTTGACCTTCTACAATTTACACTTTATGTGGCTGTGCTAAATGCACTCTGTCGCATTAAAGAGCGTTTTACCACATTCCAGCCCCCTTCTCTGGAACAAGTGCTTTAATCGGAGTATTATGTTCTCATTCACTAAGCTCTAACCAGCGCAACTAGTGGGACCTCCTTCACTTGGCAAGGTTTTCTGTCAGCGATCTGTCTTCTGTAACTATTTCCGTGGGAAGGCCTTCCATCTGGAAGAGCTTGGCAAAGAGGGAAACTTTCCTTTCAAATGTTTCCCCACGCCCCCTCTCTCTCTTGCCCTGTTTAAGGTATATCCTTTGGAGGCCTGCAGCTTTCAAGATTTATTTTTGCAGAGGGTACAGACTAGGTTTTATGTGGATCTCTTTTCTTTTAACAAACTAAAGTGCCAGCCCCTTCCCCTGCTTATCCCCACGAGGGAGGCTTGCAAGAAAAGAATGTGGTTGACTTTAATGGAACCTTCTGGTTCAGTGTGCAGCAGGTCACAAGATGTGACAAGAACACATCCTAATCCCTTTTCTTTTCAGTTAATAGAATAACACAGATGGGAAAGTTTACACTGGGACCTGACATTTGCTCCAAGCTGGAGTTAAGAAAGACATAGGGCTGGAGGTTGCCTTTCACACCAGGATGATTATCACCTTCTCAGTCAGCATCCAGGAGTCCTCAGCACCTAAGACATTGGTTGTTTGGCTAAGAGTGTCTCCCCTCAGAATTGTGGGGAAGAACCCTGACTGGAGAATAAGCGGATATTTTTCCTGGCAATGGAATATCTCATTACAGACGAGATGTCCTTTCTTCAAAACTCCATTTAAAAAACAAACAGGGCATCCGTCATCTCATAATAGTGTCATCTCATGTATGCAATTGGATACTGGAACCAGTGACATATTTGCTGTGCCCATGAGCAGGACGAAGCAAACTCTGAGAAAAGGTAACAACCTACAGCCAGAAGGAGGAAGGATACAAGCGTGAATGTCCATCACAACTGTTCAGAAAACAGAATTTCCATCCTGCAGGAAATTCGGTTATTTCAACATTTGTTTTCATCCTGTTTTGGATGAAATAGTGAAAGCTTTTGCAGAATGAAAAATTTTGATTTGCAAATGTCAAAACATTAGTTCAATGGTTTTCAATTTTTTTAGGCTGTGAACCCCTTTCCAAATAAGGTAGTTTACCACATACCCCCATCTGAGATAGGGTCATAATATACCTATGATTAGATTGCCTAGTCTTACTAAATAAAATGCATTATCTGCCATTACAGGATTTTTCTCGCATACTCCCTGACGAGAGCTTGCGTACCCCTGGGTTATGTGTACCTCAGTTTGAAAACAACGGAGTTAGTGATATGCTTTCAATTCAGATTGATGAACAGATATTTAACCACGTCCTAGGAGTTACAGTTGTGGCTCTTTTGTGCATTTCTCTTAGCCAGTTCTTTTGATACTCTCAGTTTGGTTATTTTCCTTTCACAACTGCCTTTGACCATTTCTCTTTTAATTTTAGACCAGGGTAGATAGTGGCATACCAGTTTCACTATCTAAATCCCACAAATACTTGACCTAACTAGGACTGTAGCTGGTATATTGCATAGTGCTTCTGTGGGAAGTGGTTATAGCTATGGTTGTGGGGAATGGAAGAAGTGGGGGAGATGCCAAACAAGGAGAGATTAAAAAGACCAAAGCAAGTTTTTCAAATGTGCCTAAGTGAATTAGGAGCCTAAGTCTTATTGACCTTCAGTGAGACTGGGCTCCTAATCACATAGGTGCTTTTGAAAATTTTACACTAGGACTATATAATTTGGAAAGGAGCAGAGTAACATGAGGTACCATAGTCTGGGTGAAGCCTGTTTTCACACTGCAATACAGGTAGTGACTGTACAAACTCTTCCATACTGACCTATTAAGAGGCATAAGACTCATTCTGCATGAACCATCTTGAGAGGTAATTCACAGAGCTGGTCAGAAAATCTCTGAGGGAACAATTTTCCGTTAGAGCAGTGGTCTCTAAACTTTTAAAGCGCAAGATCACTTTTTGAATTTAAGTGCAACCCAGGATCTACCTCAAAGAAAATGTAGAAATAACAGTAATCACACAAACCCAAACACCCTTGCCCTGCCCTCTGCTCCCCTTCCCTGAGGCCCTGTCCCTGCCCCTTCTGAGGCCCAGCCCCACTCACTCCATCCCCCCTTCCTCTGTCATTCACTCTCCCCAACCCTCACTAACTTTCACTGGGCTGGGGCAGGAGGTTGGGGTGCAGGAGGGAGTGCAGGGTCCTGGCTTGAGGAGGGGGCTTAGGGCTCGGGCAGCAGGTTGGGATGCAGGGTGCGGGCTCTGGAAGAGGGCTGGGGCAGGGGGTTGAATGCAGGAGGGGGTGGGAGGTGCAGGCTCTGGGAGGGAGTTTTGGTGCGGGGGGGCTCAGGGCTGGGGGTTGGGGTGCAGGAGGGGGTTCAGGGCTGGGGCAGGGGGTAGCGGTGTGGGAAGGGGTTGGGGTTCAGGCTTCAGCCAGGCGCTGCTTACCTTAGGCGGCTCTTGGGTGGTGGCGCAGCAGGGCTAAGGCAGGCTTCTTGCCTGCCCTGGCCCTGCACCACTCCCAGAAGTGGCTGGCATGTCCGGCAGCGGCTCCTGGGAAGGCGGGGCATGTGGTTCCATGCACTGCCCCCATCCACAGGCACCACCCCTGCAGCTCCCACTGGGAGCTGTGGGGACGGTGCCTGCAGGCAAGGACAGCATGCAGAGATACATCCCTCCCAGGAGCTGCAAGTACATGCCGGCTGCTTCCGAAAGCAGCATGGAGCCAGGGCAGGCAGGGAGCCTGCCTTAGTCCCGCTTTGCCACCAGACTGTTAGCAGTTGATCTCCCGGTTTGGCTGCAGGAGGGTTGGCAACCCTAGACTGAGACTGAGATCAACTGTCAGAGACTCCACACTGGACCAGTCGACTGTAATCTACCGGTTGGTGACCACTGCATTAGTGAATTCAGATCCAAAAAACTGAAGCACTGTATGACACAGTGCTGATTTCACTGAAAGTTCAGGAGGAAAAAAGGAAAAAGAAAGTTCTGACGGGGTTGAAATATCCCATTTCGATACGGTTGGAATAGAACATTTTGATTTTTCATTTTGAATGTGGTATATTGTTACATTATAATATAATATACAATTTTAAAAGTCAAAATTGAAGCTAAATATTTTGATTTCTGTTAAAAAAAAGGTTTGGATCAATCTGAAACCAATGTTTTTGGAATTTTCTTTCACAGGGAATTTCAAAACTTTCTGGCTTCATTCCAGTTTGGAAAGAAGCCAGATTTTGAAATCTCAAAATCCTTTGTGAAATGAATTGCTGTCCTTCGCACAGCCCTAGTAACTCACTCTCCATTTTCATTAAGTTGTTGGCCTTTCTGTTGAGACTGCTAGCAAGTGAGGGGAGGGGCACTTAGTGCCAATTATGGGGGTAGTTTTTGCAATATGGGCAGCTGACCACTAGAAATATGGCTGAGACCACCAACTCCTTTATTTATTTTTATTCAAAAATCCTGCTGACTGAGAAGCTCATAAGATCCTCGAGGGCCACCCGGGAAACAAAAGTCAGACAGTCCTGCCGTAGCCTACTCCAATACAACACAAACAATATAATACGGAGCACTTGGTCTAACACTGCAGACATCATTGAGCAATCACGCTCTTAGTTTATTTTACATCGACAGGCTTCTTAACACAGGGGATACAAAGTTTCTAAAAGCCTGGCCATATGGGTGTCTGATTCAATGTAATGGGTAGCATATTCCAGCTACTGAACTGTTGTTGTCAGATGGTAATTACTTTCATTCACTACCAACCTGAGCCTGATTTGAACCAGTGACCTAGAGGTGAAAGCCTCAGGATCCCATTCCCAATCAATTCCTTGACCTGTCGAGTCCTAATTAGTAAAAACAAAAATCTTTCGCAATGGTGATGCCACAGACAGAGAATGCTCATGGGAAAACTAGGAAAATAAAACAAAACAAAACAACCCCTCCCCGAATCATTCTACTGTATTTAGCAGAGCCAAGTCCAAATGCAGGTGAAGCCACATATGAGTTTTAGGGACAGTTGGGCCCATATCAGTATTGGGACCCAAACGTTGTGGCTTTGAGCCTATCTCTGTTTAATAATAATGGGCTAGAGTGTGCTTTTCATTACAGCCTTGAGCAAGGGATGATGCATAAGGTTCCCTGGAGTAGTCCTAGGAGGGTTTGTGAATCTGAGACATCCTCCTAAGTCACAATTCCTCCCCTGTTTCCTCTTGGATTTGGTAGGGGAGTAGTTCACCAGTGACATATGTCATCAGATTTAAAGCAAACCATAAGGAAGTACTTCACACCATGCACAGTCAATCCGTGGAACTTGTTGCCATGGGATGTTGTGCAGGCCAGAAGTATAACTGGGTTCAAAAAAATTAGAGAAGTTCATGGAAGATAGGTTCATCAATGACTATTAGCCAAGGTGGTCAGGGGTGCAACCCTAGACTCCGGGTGTACCTTAAACCTCCACCTGTCAGAAGCTGGGGCTGGACGAGAGGGGATGGATCATTCAAATTGCCCTTTTCTGTTCATTCCCTCTGAAGAATCTGGCATCAGCCACAATCAGAAGACAGGATAGAGGGCTAGATGGACCATTGGTCTGACCCAGTATGGGTCGTTCTTATCAGAAAGTTACTTCTACTCCCCACCTTCACCCCTCACTGTCTCTGCTGCTTTTGCCAGCAAGTAGGGAGAGTGGAGTCATGATTTCTCTCAGTTTAAACACCCCCTGCTCACCCAGTCTGGGGAGGGAAAAATGGGTGAATAGATCCACTTATTCCTTCCTACTTGCCTAGAGCTGGAGCCTGAGTAGCTTCTGTAGAGGGGTATAGGAGGTTTGTTTCCCCTCTCACTCCTGTGCACAGATGCATAGTCCAAGTCACAGTCTAGCTCAATAATAATTCAGGTGGATGAAAACCTTACCCTTTCACTGTGTTTTTTATCTATGTCAAAGGGCTGTAAAAGCAACACTCCTGTGATATAAATAAAATATACTAATTCTCCCATTTTACAGACCATAATTACTATGCTTACGGCCTGACCTAACTTCCATTTAAATGATTAGGAGTCTTTCCATTGACTTCAGTGTGACTTGGATCAAGTTCTTAGAAACCAATTCTGCTTCCATATCATCTACAGTTTCTGTTTTGATTTCTTTTCCTGAGTATATTTGCATTAACAAAGGATCTTTGGTTTCTAATACACATATAGGACCACACTCTCCTGACCTACATAGCCATGGACTCATAAACCAGGAACAACCATTAGATAATGTCCAGAAACAATAGTAAAGAGAAGATGTTTTTAAAACGATCCAGGACACAAACTGTTGCATTGGAAATACACCTAAATGATAAGCCCTTTTTCAGTAGGTTATCTTTATCTTTTAAAAAATAGTCCTCTCTTTATTCTCACACCAAAGAGCACATCACTGTTAGAAGCAAAGTTATAACAGAGTATTAAAAATAATAGCATATTGTTATAAGAACAGAGTAAACCTCTCCTTTGCCAGGATGCCTGCAACAAACTTGACAATAGCTAGGCAGCTTGTGTTCTGAGACCACTAGTTATCAAGCCAACAAGTATTGTCTCGCTGTTTCCCTGTACTGCCTATCTGCCTGCCTATCTCCTTCTGGTGTCTCTTCTCTTATATTTATATTCTAAGCTATCTGGAGCAGAGAATGTCTTGTTGCTATTTTTGTACAGCACTGAGCGCAATGGGGCCCTGATCCATGACTGGGTCTCCTAAGTGTTAACGCATCACAAATAATAATGATAATAAATATTAAATAAAATCTCAGACGCAAACTGCAAATCTAAGTGTAAATTAAAAACAAACAAACAAAAAAACAATCAGAAAAGTTTGTTCAGATCATGACCAAGCAAAAAATTTTGTATCATCATCCTCACTTCCTCATTCAGTGCCCCCTTGGAGGCCAGGCTTGCATTCTGTGTAAGCCAGATGTCACAGTATCTCCTAGCAAAACTTGCTCCCGTTGCCTTCAGTTTCTTACATCAAGGATCATTTGGCTGAGGTTTATATTTCAAGTGGACTTCCTGTGAATTGGTTCTCTTTCTGTCACGAGAGCATCTGGTCTCCTATCTTATTTCTGAGAATTTGGGTGACTCATCACTTCAGTTTCTTTTCCCTTGGTGCATCATTTCCCCCTGCATTTGATACCACGCCTGCCTCTTTCCAGTGTTTCAGCTTCTGCTCTGTTGTTCTAACACATACGTCTGTTTCAGCTCCATAGGCAGAGCGTTATTGTGCCCTCTGGACGCTGAGCTAGGGGGTTGAGTGGAGCTGCACCACCCCAGCGGGTGCAGTGGGAGGCCAAATGCCTCCTGGAGCTCCTGGGCACCGAGAGGCTGCCCACCTGCTTGCACTTTGCAAATTGTAGATACTCCCCTCTATCTGGCAATGGCCCTGCCTCCTCTTTGGCCCAACCCCTTTGAAGCTCTATCCAGGTGAGTAGGCAGGGAGCTGACCCTGTGCTTGTCAGAGTGCAGTGACTGCAACTCGGTCTGTTCTTTCCACAGCCTCCTCATGAACCCCCTCCCCTCACCTATGCACAACCTGCTCCATAATGAGTTGTAACACAGTGGTTATCCACAACCTCTTGTTCAACAATGGGAACTTGCTGGCCCAGCTAAATTTCAGTCCCCTACAAAGACTCTGTTTCCAGCCTTAATACCTCTAGTAAATGGGCCTTTTCAAACCTCACAAGGAGCTGAGCTCAAGCCTCTGGTGAATGTTCAGATTGGAGGTTTTTTTTATCCAGAACAGGCCACCCATTCCTGTCCTTAATGGTGGCCCACTTGGAATGCTATTTCAGTTCTGAAGAGGACAACAAGGAAATGCTCATGCTAGCACTCTCTTGATACGAGCTGTTGGTCAAGTTCTGCAAGGGCCATTGCTGAGCTGTGGACTTGCTCTGTCTAGGATGCTGTCTGTGCTGAGATGTATGTACCTCATGTGAGGAAAGAAGGGGGTGACTCAGTTTCCCTGGAGGGGAAGAAAAATACCTGCCTTACATTTTCTGCAAGGGTATAAGCAGTCGATCCTGGGGGAGGAAGGGCAGAGCTGACAATTAGGCCTTCATCAGGCAATAGGCCTTTAAAAGAAATTACGCTCCCCTTACTTGGCCTTCTTTGAAAGGAAGAGCTTGGGTGATGGGAGAGGCCCTTGTTTCCAGAGAGGAACATACTCTGGCTAGATCCTGAATTGAACACATGCTCCCCAGACAGGGGCTAGTGCCAAAATGAATGGAAGGTGATAAATTTAGCCTACTTCAGATTCATGAGCCTGTTAGAGTAGTGATCCCAGAAGCCCTGGTTAACTCCTCCAGGAGGCTGGAATAAAACCTTTTTTCATGTCTCACTGTGTTAGCACCAAAGTCAGCTGGGAAACCAGTGTCTCCAATGAGACACAATGAGGGCATTTGCCGATGATCCTGCCCACAGAGGTGTTGGGACACAACAGGATGATAGAGTGCATAGTAAACCATTTGGTAAGCAGGAGAACAGAATCACTGGATCATCAGAGACCATTGCGACACAGTTTTGCTCTGTGCCAATGTGATTCTCATGGAATCCATATGGCACAGGCTGAAACCATGGACCTTGGCAAACAGGGATCTGCATGTCTATAAAAAGTGGAAAGTTACTATCTGACAGACCTCAGCTGTAATTTTCACGATGCCATTTAAATAAAACTAATTAAAAGTGAAATTTGTGGTTACACTCATAGTGCACCTTTCTCCCCTCCCCCCTTTACAGAGAATTCTGGTGATGTTGCATTTCTTCTCCAGATTTAGACGGCTGTGAGGAATCTCTTTTTAAAATCAGGAGATTCCGAGGGAGAATGTCTCTATAGCCTCCTCTACCCATTCCCCAAAGCCACCTACAGCCTTTTGCCTCACCTCCCCACACAATGGTATCTGAGATTATTATGGCATTTGCCTATGCTTAGAATAGGACGTATCTGTGCTTATGGGGGAATGCCGACTTTTTCATGGTGACTCCTGAATATGCAATTTTCTGTACATATAAACAATAGGAGTCAGATTGAGTCTTTTGGCTCAGCCCTGAGTATGGGCTGGCACATAGATGCTCTACCCAAGGGGAAAAAATGTTGCTCAGAATCACTATTCCTTCCATGCCCCCCTTTTGTGTGGGGAGGGGAGGAAATAAGTTGTGACACCCCTTTTCTGGGAATAGTTCACTTCCCCTCACAGTTGGCTAACTCTGCTCATGGGTATGAATCATGGGGCGAAGCCCCTCCTAGTCCTTCCCCACACATCTGCTCATGGGGGAAATAGGCACAAGCCTTTATTCTGACCCCTCCACCATCATATCGTGACCAAAGTTGACTATGCAGGAGGGGTGAGTGTGCCCTTATTCACCTGTGTGGCCTTATAAAACTAGAGCACAGTCTTGCCCTCTGTTATCTGTAACGATACTTGTGAAACAAAATATCCAGGTACCTTGCCCATTAACAACAGATACAAACCATTACAGTGCTCAAGGGTGTTTCATTATAACCCAGTTAAAAATGCTGAGATTGCAAAAAAAAAAAGAATCTGAATTGAAAATCAAAACCCCATGATGTAAAATCTGCACAGTCTCATTTGCATCTCATCTATGTGTGTGTGTGTGGTGGGGAGGTCTTTTTAATTACTCCAGTTGTAATGGTTAGTGGTGTACAGTACTTTTATTTAAACCGTGTTTTAAAACCCTGTACAAAACTAGGCCCAGACTCATAAAAGAACTCGTAAAGGTTTGGTGGTGGTGCTGTTTTTGTTCTGCTTTTGAATGCAGAGCACAATTTTATACAGTCCTTTCTTAATGACCAAGCTCTTCAAACCATGTGCTTCGGATAGCTTGGAGATTGCTATGCTAGAGACATTAGAATATACCTGGCAGGATATCTTTGTGGCATTGGTTGTGAAGAGAAAAGCCTGCATTATGTTGAACCAGATGGAAATTTTGCATTGGAATGATACTTACTCCCACCTAAGGCCCAGATTACACTAGTCCTGCATGGATGACCGTCCATTTGGTCCTAGCTCTGAATTGAAGATCTTTAGTAGGGACCAGTCTGAGCCACAAAGTTCAGACCTGGAGCTAGAACATGATCCAAACCTTCAGAAAGTTTGGGGCAGTCCAGCTCCAAAGTTTTGTATTGATCCATGGTGGAGATAGGGACTAGGGTGATCAGAGCTGAACCTATCTTCTAATCTGTATCTCTACTAGTTAATGGAATATCTAAAGGCAGCTGCCATGAAAGGAAAACAGGGTGCTGGAAAAGAGGTAATAGTCAGCCAAATGCTTGGAGATACTGGTAGGCCCACTATGGTGTTGGGCGTGGTTGATTCAGCCAGTGCTGCCACAGAGAACCTTAGGGGTTTGGGGATCAGTAGTGGCAAGTTGCAATGCCAGTGGGATATTCCATGTGGTGTTAAGTAACAGCTGCTTGGTGCTGTCCAGGAGCTCTGTAGCTTTGGCTGGGCGCATCACAGACTCCACCTGATGTGTAACAGGGCAACCTCCAGCCACTAACACACATAACCTACCCTCCTCACTCACCGCTTTGTCCAGATGGCATGGTCAAGACATTTGGGTCAGATAGGGTAATTAAACATATAGGGCAAAATATTGCAAGCACTTGTGACTAACTTTGAATTCAATGGGACATGAATAAAAATACTCCGGTGTGTAAGCTTTTTCAGTATCAAATGCTTAGTCATTGGTGAGGGGGAGTGGAGGAGGGAGGAAGAGGAACTGCGCAAATGATTTAGCAGGGTCTTCATGTTTGCATGAACTAGCCCTGAGTAGTGGTTCAGAAACACTAGAAGCTATGGTCTGCGTCCCTGGTTGTAACAGCAGCATATGTTCACACAGGTACATCTGAAAGGGACTTCAATCTATGAATTTTGTCAGAGATTTTCCAAGGTACCCAAAGAGTACCCTGTGCAGTGGTTTCTCTCGCAGATTTTTGTGTAATGTTGGAGGGCGTGCACTGCTGATGGCAAAGTACGAGTTTGTTTGGGATCGCTGATGAAGTGAAGGAACTGTGTGCTGCTGGCTCTGAAGTGAAAACAATCACTCTGAAATCTCTGTGCTTCCCTAAAAATGTACAAAAAATGGGGTGGGAGCATAAGTTAATTGTGCTTTTACACACTGTTATACTTGTCACTCTGCCAGACTCTACATTTCTTCCAGGGGTGAAGTGAAAACTCCAAATTCATGTGGTTATGAAACAATTTCAGTATGAGCACTCAGTGAAGAATTATAAAGTGGGAAAGACACAGTGCCATGTCTCGGCTGGCTAAAAAGGGTCAGAATTTAGCAAGGCTTCGCCCTGCCAGGAGGAAAACTTTAGAACATATTGAGACCATACTGCATCTGTGTGTGTGTGATGCAAATTTTACACAAGGAATGATTTGTTATGACACTGCTTTGATTAGGAGATGGGATAACTTGCAGAAGGCTTCAGCACCATTCCTAAAGCTTTCATCTCTCTCCCCGCAATAGATGGTGCCTGATTCTCATTTAGTTTATACCAGAGTAAATTCATTGGGTTGTACGGATGGTGAATCTGGACAGTGAAGGAATCATCTGGCATTGGGGTAATGACTCCGATGCCTGTGGCTGGCCAAAGAGGGCATGGGCAAGATACCATTCTCTGTGGCCACAAGAATGGTCCATGAAGGGTGCTCTAGCTTATGCTGGGTATCAGCCTGGTCTCTAGCAGCCCCAGGGCCAAGGGAGAGCAAAAAACAGATTACAGCCACCTTTACTGTTGCCCCTTCAGTGCTGTGCCAAGGCTAGCCCATCTAGACTAGAGTTTCCAGCCCATTGACAGCTGCAAGAGGAGAATTACACCCCAAAAGATCAAATTAGATCAATAGCTTGTTGGTGTTTGGTGGATTTATGTTAGAGGGAGTTAGATGCCTAAATGCCTTTGAGGCTCGGCCCAAAATAATTGTTTTAGGCATCTAGGTGTTGATTTAAGCACCCAAGTTTGAAAATAGGCCTCTTACTTTAAAGCACATTAGGTCGTGGTGGGAAAAATATATACATTGTATAGATTACAGTTATATTAAGGAGAAGAAGAAGTACGGGTGCAGGGGTGGGGGGCTGGGAAAGAAGATTCTGGCACTGTATGAAAAATAAGGTTTACATACAGTAGTTTTCTCTGTGTTTATATATATATTAATGGGTGATTTACCCTAGACTGATTTACACACCATTTGTAAGTGTCTAATTTATTTATTTGTAGAGATGTATCGAAACTGTGATTTGAAATGCAGTTTGCATAACATCTGGTATGTCAGCAATGTAACCTTTCAAATTACTTGTTGGTCTAAATGTCAATATAATAATAAACTTGACCTTAGTATTAGTTTACAACACAGATTTCCTGGCAGACAAAGCAGTAATGACTTGCCTGTCTGTGCAAATGACATGTGTCCTCTGATTCTGAATAGTTTATGCATCCAAGAGGAATAGAAGGATTATAGCACATTATTAGTCATTTACAGAGTTACAAGCTTCATTTTTTTATACATTGTGAAATGCTATTACATTCTGATGGCCAATCTAAAAGTGGCCTCTGATTTTTCACTAAAACTGGTTTGCTTATTTTTGAATTACAGAAACAGAGAAGAACTAAGATTTTAGAGCTGAAGAGGATTTTTTGCAGCATTTTAAACCCTGTTAGTGTTCAAGACATAAGCCTTTGTTAGCTACTAATTGCTTCAACTCTTTTAAAAAATCTATATGTTTTAAATAGGCAAAGATATCCGTAGCTGGAAATGATGGAGCGCTAAACATAGGATTAAGTATACAATTAATTATTATTATTAATAATAATTATTATTATTAATGATGTTTATTATTTATTTATTTGCAGTTGAACGTGTTACATTTTCTAATTTTTATTATTTTTGTCTGTTTTCCAACCAGCTGTTATAGTGGTTGAATGTTTCCAAAAATCTGAAATTCCAGGCAAATTTTTACAAAGGCTTTCTGAAGTTTTCAATCACCTCTATTTGTACCTAGAGGCCCCAACCAAGATCAAGGCCTCATTCTGCTTGTCACTGTATAAACACATAAATTACAGTCCTGGACCCCAAAAGCTTACAATTTAAATAGGCAAGACAAATGTTGGGAGAAAGCAGAGCCTTTAAATTGAACCCAGTTGTTCAGAATCCAAGTGCCTTAGTCACAGCTAGGATGACCAGATAGCAAGTGTGAAAAATCGGGACAGGGGGGTAATAGGTGCCTATATAAGAAAAAGCCCCAAAAATCGGGACTGTCCCTATAAAATCAGGACATCTGGTCACCCTGGACAGCACTTTCCTTCCTGAGTAAGGTAGAGCTGGTCAAAGTATAAATTTAAAATAAAACGTCTGATGAATTTCACACTTTTGTCTGATCCTGTTCCAGATGTGATTTCTGTGACAGTATAAGTTGTTCATCACTATTCACCAAACAATTTGGACAAACAACTTTAAGCCTGCAAGCTTTCATAAGTTCATCTATCTTAAAGCTAGAAAGTACCACTTTGCATAACCTAATCTGACCTCCTGCATAATGCAGTCCAGAGAACGTTGCCCAGTAATTTCTGCATCAAGCCCATAACTTCTGGTTGAGCTAGAGAATAGTCTTCAGAAAGATTTGCAGTCTTGATTTAAGACGTATTCAAAAGCTGATCATGGCAACTATTCATTCTTCCTGATGTGTGATTGGTCTCCTAAATCACATGGGATTTTTTTCTACTGTGCGATTGGTTGACTGAAATTTTTTAAGCAGGAGAATAATGAATTATATAGTAAGTAGTGAATAGGAAATAAGTTGCAAATACTCCTATTCACGCGTGAATGGAGGTATTCATTTAGGGCTTGATCCAAAGTCCATTGAAGTCAATGGGAGCCTTTCCTCTGATTTCAGTGGGTTTTGGATTGGGCCTCTGAAGAGCAGCCATAGCCTAAACCATGCCTGCAAACTGCAGGTACCGAAGACATTTTAAAAATGCATGCAAACAAATTAGACTTTCTGCTATTCCAGTGCTTGATAGGGCACAAGTGGTTAATGCAATTGGCTGCATTATGTCACACAGAGACACAAATTCGATAACTCTGCCAGTTGCCAGTTTCCCTTCCACTACATTTGTGTTTGCAGAGGAAGGATACTGGCCTCTGACAGAACAGGTTATCTTGTTCCTCCTCTGCTCCTTCCTCCCTGATCCCACCTCTACAAGATTGTCCTGTGGTTTGGATTTCAATCAAGTTACCCGCCCAGGCCCCAAAAACAAAACAAAAACAACAACAACAACACCCTGAAAGACAGTTACTTAAGGAGCTAGTATATGCAGAGTTTGGGGCTTTTTTTTTTTTTTTTAAAGAACCAGATGCTATCTGTTTCCCATTGTTCTGCCCACACTATCTGGTTTGGATCTGATCTTAGATAGTGTGAGTGTGTGCGAGGGGGGAGGTTGGGGGAAAGCAGTGTACAGCTGTTATTATCCGATATCTTTATTAAAAAATTAAAGCCCTGTACAACCCACATGCTCTTGCTGCTATGAAAAAGCAATTTCACAAGGTGTTCCTGATGGTGAGAGGAGATTCCACTCTGGAGAAGATTTCTGGTACCACAGGCAAATCCTTGGAGTGCACCAAGGCTAATGATGTCTGAAGACTGCTATCAAGGATACTTTATTTTGTACTTTAGATTAATTTTTCTTCAGTCCATTATTTCTAATTCTCTTGCTTGCTGACACAACAACAACAACAACAACAACATTTGTTTCCCCCCCAAATCCAGGTCGCAAACATGAGAGGTGTTTGCTTTCCCGGGATTTGACCAGGGGCAGGTGATTAGGGTGGTAGCTCTAAGTATCAACTTCTGGGGGCACCAAGTCAACCTGGGGTGGGGGAGACACCAAATTGTGGTCTTTTTTGTTTGGTTTGAGGTTTTTTTTGTTTGTTTAGTTATTCAGGGGGTGCTGAAAATGTTCCTGCCCTGGGTGACAAAACACCTATGGCTGGCCCTGGATTTTGACCCACCAATTTCCCCAGTCATTTCTACAAGATTGTAAAAGGTTATTTTATGAGGATAATAATGCTTAGCTCTTATAGAGAGGTTTTTGCGCACAGATATAACAGTGCTTTATAGGTAGGGGAAACTGAGGCACTAAACAAGGAAGTGACTTAAGCAGGTCAGTGCCAGAGCCAAATCTAGAGCACAGGTCTCTTGACTCCCAGGCTAGTACTCTACTAGACCACAGTGATCCCTTGCCCTACTACTCCATTGCCCAGTGATATCCCCAGTGGGAGACCCCAGTGATTCAGACAGTGCCATAGGGTTACTCCTCACTTCCTACCTGGACCTGAGCCTAGTTAGACTAGAGACTTGATAAAAAGTATTGTAGGTCAGAGTGGGGACAATAGATAGGGGGTTTGCTGACTAGAAAGCAGGACAGAGAGCTCTGGAGATACAAGAACTGCCTGTTCAAAAGGGTTTTGTTTGGTATTTAAAGGCTCATAGGCTGAATGAAAGAAAAGTGCCCAGAAACTTTTCTGCTTGGTGTTATTTATTAAAAACCAGCAAAACAAAGCAAAAAACTGTAACTATCCTGAAACACGCAGAGGGTTTTTGCTGCCTGACTTGGAAGTCGTGTTGAGTTTCCCTCCAGCTGTGGACTTAGGACCTTGTCCCGCTACAGTCCTACAGAACATTATATAAAACAGTGTTGTGTAGAATTCCAGGCACATTTCCCACTGTATTACAATAATATGAAGTTCTTATAGGTCACATTTCTGTCCTCGCCACCACAGTCCGTTTAACATCCTCTTTTTTTCTTTTGTTTGTTCATTCATTCATCTATCTCTTCATCCGGATTTCATAATGGGCTCACAATTGAGTTGACACCCTAATCTCACCCAGTCTTTTCATTCTCAGGCCATAACCCAGGCGAGCCTGTCGCTATTGCAGCTCATTTTAACTGTAATGCTAACTTTCCCCTGATCCCTGTTTATACAGATGTAGGCAACACATTTAACCAGGAAAACAAAACCGCACAATCACATCAAACTTAACTTTCACACATAAACACCACCCCTTGTGTGTGACCTCTTGAGCTGTAGACCAAATCTTAGCCACTTGGCTTCAGGCTCCAGGAGACATGACAGTAAAGCCCTCGAGTACCCACTTGGCTATTCTCTTTCACTTTAATGCTTGTTTATCTTTGCTGCTTTTCATGCTCTGGACAGTTGACAAAGCAAGAAAGTGCCTCTCAGGCCAGAGAATATTGCCACACAAGATAAACTCATTCTAATGTATACTTGTCAGTCATCTAGGTTTGCACACTGTTCAGCTTTGAAACTGAGAAACCTTGCCCAGTATTTACAAACACAGCAAAGACCCAAGCAAACGATGTTCAACTCTTAAAAGATGGAGAATTGAGACTTACTGCTCTTCTCTTCTGTATATGCAGGCTAGGACAAGATAGCAGTAATGCAAGGCTGTTGGATCACTGGAGGGGGATGCCTGCAAATTCCCCCCTGAATACACTTTATGAAACGTTCTCATTGTCTGCACTAGCAAGATGAGCAAGATAACCTGAACTGCATTGCTCATCCCAAGAGAAACCAGGGTGGGGTGACTAGAAATGGTGTGGAGAGAGGGGTGGAAGGAGAAAAAGACTGGGACAGAGAGTGGAAAGGAGAATCGAGTTCATATGGGCATCCATGTATTCACAGTTCTTGAGTTTCTCTTTACTTTTCTGATTTATCTGAATTGAACATGGCATCAGCAGAAACTCAAAATGAAAGTAGGACACGAACATGATTACAAAACCAGCTGAAACCACAACATTCAGCCTCAGAAAATTCACACTCATTCAGGGGCACCATAAGTTTTGTTCTGAGTTTCAACAGAAGGTTCTTGGATCTTCAAAACAGTTAGCTGAAATTCAGTTTTGTTTCCAACTTCAACCTCCAGACTAGCAGAGCTTCACATGGAATATGGCAACCTGGCCTGCAGATTCCAACCCCCTCCCCCAAGCATATATGATTCACCTACTGGAATCCTGAGAGATCCTCAGAGGATGTATCATGGCTGTTTATATGTGACTATTATAAACCATGCCCTTGATTCAGCGCTACAGAGGTGGGTGCCATGGAAATGCCCAAGATAGATTGTTTCTGTTGCAAAAACAAATCAAGAGCCCTCAGATCTCCTGAAAGTGGCCAGCTGCAGTGTTTATGTTAGAGTCGGTTTTAATTGTCAACTGTTGATGTCTACAAGGCTGATTCCTGGAAATAAGCAGAGAAGAGAGAGAGAGAGAGAGAGGTCTGTTCCTAACATGAACAGACTTGTGGTTGTGTTGACAGAGCCAAAAGAACATCTTAAAGCAATTCACTCCAGTAGTATTACTTTCTTGCCTATCACTGTCTGTCTCTCCTGATTCCTAAGAGAATACTCCCTGCTATAGACATTGCATCATCCACATGTTTTAACTGCTAAGGATTCTTCCCTCCCCTCCCCCCGCACATACACACACCTTATTGTTTTGGTCCACAGAGTGAATACTCAGGGTCTGATGCTCCTCTCTGGTAGTACAAGTGGAGGGGAACCAGAAAGGCTGGATCTGTGCTTAGGGATGCATGGTATGTGAGGAGCAGTGGTTCCATGACATACTGTCCCTTGCCCCCTGCTCCTCAGGGAGCCCCTTCACCTCACTTCTGGTGGTCAAGGCTCTACAGGTATGGCCTACCAGAGATGGGAGGGTGTGTAGTTATTGGGATGGCTCTGCTCCATGGCATCAAACCAGGGACACAGCTGCTTAAGATAATGCTGATTCATTTTTTGCATGGGTGCAAAAGGTACCCAGGGAGGGGAGTTGTCATGGCTTTAGCACAAAAGCTCTGCCCTACATGGGTGTCATTAGGTGCGTGGGGCTTTTGTGAGATCTCTGATCATGTGCAGGTTTGGGGAGGCCAAGGGTCTGATCCAAAGCTCATTTGTGTCAACAGAAGGACCCTGCGGATGGACTTTGAATAAGTCTGCTCACTCAGCTGAAGGTTAAATCCTGTTCCTCTGCTGACATGAACAGGAGTGGAAGCTTGCAAGGTTTTCTATTGCCCTATGTGGGTTCCTCATATGTGGAAGATGAACTGGCCATTCTCCCCCTTTTCCACTAAGGTAGGTTTAGTCATATGAGTTTCACAAATAGCAAATCTCTTCATTAGCGTTGGTTCGGTTCTCTGGTTTTATGAGGGAAGAACCGAACACTGGTCCTGGGCAAAGAGAGCAATAGTACGTTGGTGGGGAAAATCCAAATACAAGAATGTCAGTCTAGTATTTATTTATCTTATAAGCTATCATGCATAGGCACTTATTTCCAACGCTTATTAAAACTAAACGACAGCCAGGCTGCTGGTGTGCTGAGACCGCTGCCTATCATGCTGACCAACATTGTCTCATTGTTTCCTTGTACTTCCTTGTCAGTATCAAATCTCTCGTCTTATACTTAGCTTGTAAGCTCTTTGGAGGGACTATTGTTTGTTCTGTGTTTGTGCAGCACGTAAGCCAATGGGGTCCTGGTCCAGGACGAGGGCTCCTAGTCACAACACTAATACAAATAAAACATCATCCTTTCTGAAGATTTTTTTATTGATCACAGTTTGCCATGGCCCAGAAAATGCCTTTTGATTGTTTAGGTTTTCGGACATCGCCCTACTGTGGTCTCGACAGCCTGCATGTATTTCACAGCTTCAGTGGGATCCGCAAGATGCTAGACATTTTACCTACAGCCCCCAACTAAAACCTCTCCAGCGCATCATCAAGGGTCTACAACCTATCCTGAAGGACGATCCCTCACTCTCACAGACCTTGGGAGACAGGCGAGTCCTCGCTTACAGACAGCCCCCCAACCTGAAGCAAATACCCACCAGCAACTACACACCACACAACAAAAACACTAACCCAGGAACCAAACCCTGGTGCCAACTCTGTCCGCATATCTATTCAAGGGACACCATCATAGGACCTAATCCTATCAGCCACACCATTAGGGGCTCATTTGCCTGCAGATCTACCAATGTGATACATGCCATCATGTGCCAGCAATGCCTCTCTGCCATGTACATTGGCCAAACCGACAGTCTCTACGCAAAAGAATAAATGGACACAAATCTGACATCAGGAATTATAACATTCAAAAACCAGTAGGAGAACACTTCAATCTCCCTGGAAACTCAATAAATTTGTTAGTCTCTAAGGTGCCACAAGGAGTCCTCGTTGTTTTTGCTGATACAGACTAACACGGCTACCACTCTGAAACCAGACAGTTTACTGTTAGTGGATGTCTGGCTTGCGAGGAGTTGGAAGATGCACTGAGGGCTGACCAACAACTAGTCTATGCTCTGAGTTTACTGGTGCTTCTACACTGCTGAGGACCGAATAAGATTTCACCATGGAGTGATTTCTGACAAGTATGAGGTCAGTTTCTTTCATGGCACCTCCACTGTTGGAAGTCAAGGTCCTGTGATAGTTATGGAGGTGCCTAAACCAGGAGCCCATGACAAAACCTTGGCAGCATACAATGTCTGAAGTCAAGTGGGGGTGTTATTTGGGGAACCTGAACCAAAGGGACCTGTCCCAGTTTCATACCCAGTTTGATCACAGCCAGTCACAGCACTGAAATCTCCAAGCACTAGCAGTGTGGCATGTGGTGAAGGTGACTGGATTTTTACTGTTAAACTGGAGGTAGAATGTGTCCTTTCCTGCAGGTGATATGTTTTGCATTTCTGTGTAGGCTGGAACAACCGATAAACATACATGAAGATGAGAAGATGGGGTTCTATGTCGTTACCGTGGTCTAATAACAGGTGCCACACCTTGAGTGTGGTTTAGGCCACTGGAGTGGAGGAAGGTTGCTCCTTCCACAGTGATTTGATTGCTTTGTGGCCAATATGCCTCTGTAATGCCAACAATTACAATCTTGTAGTAGGTGAGTTCTTTGACGAGGTCTATCTTGTACCCAGAACTGTTCAGTGTTAATACATTTCATATGGCAACATGGAACGCTCCTCTGGGATGTGGTATGGCCTTTTGGAGAGTTGAGGCCATCATGGCTAAGCCTTCCCTGAGTGGTGTTTGGGGCACACTCATATGAAATACGCCCCCTTCCCTCCCCCCCATCCTGCAGTCAATATTAACAACTCTGGTGTTCTATCATGGCTGGGTGCCCCTTCATTTAGCTCTGCCTCCTTGGTACAGTTTTTTTTTTTCTTCATTTTTTTGGTTGGGGGAGAACCATCCCCCTTCCCAGGAATTCTTCCCTCCAAAACTGTTTGTTCCTGGGGGTGTGGATGTCCATTGTGAAGATCTAAATCCCCTTCCACCCTGTGCGATCTATGCACTTACAGTCATAGCTCATCCCCTTTGCCACTGTTGGGGAACTTTGAATGGACCTTGTAAACTTCCAAGAGGTGGAGAGGTTTCTCAGAACAAAGTATTAAGGGAGGCTGCTCTAAAACATTAGAGTCTTTCTGGCCTGCCATGGACTGAGCACAGAAATCTTCCAGCCCCTCTGGAAAGAAAGCTGCAATCTGCTGGGGAAACTCTGCTAAGATCTATGGTTGATGGGAAAACAGCCAATTTTTTTAACAAAACTAAAAGATGTACTGTGAATCCAGGCCACAGTGGGATTGATTCCTCCCAAATCACCTGCAGTTTCCAGCCTTCTTAACTATTGTTTGGATAATGAGTGGCGTTTGATTTCCTTGCGTTCATGTTTATAAGTTAGCGCACTGTTGACACCTCCCGTGCTGCAGCTGTGTGCACCGCTGCTGGGAGCTGGTCAAACTCCAGCCAAATCTGCTTTCCCTTTCAGACATTTCACCCTTATCAGTGAAGAAATACTGTGTGTTTGTTTAGGTGAGATATTAGTCTGCCCCTGGAGATCCAGGTCATGGTAAATGTAACACAAGCCCTATTTCCTGTTAAGGAAAGGGAAAAAAATATGCCTGTGCATTGTCTCTGATGTGCTGCCAATTGTCAGAGAAGATTCAATTTGTTGGAGGATTACTGTGCTCTTAAAGAGATACAGTGGTGACCAAGACATAGGGCACTTAGTAAAGCCAAAGGAAGATTTGCCTACCAGAGCCTTACTGGTATGAAGTTATTCCCTTGTGTTGCAAGGAGAGAATGAACTAGTTCGGGAAATAGCTTCTTTTTTTTCTTCTTCTTTGCCTTGTCATGTCAATCAGGGTCAACGGCTCTTGTTTTTCATCTTTAAGCATTCTTGTTGTCAAGTGCATCATCCAAGCTAAGCCAATCTGCTTCATGTCCTCCTTCGGTGTCTCAAACCACCTTTTTCTAAGTTTTTCTAGTGGTTTTTGTCCTGTTACTACTAGCTTTTGTACTCTCTGACCAACATATACCATGTCTCTTCCTTTCACATGACCCTGCCATCTAAACTGATACTCCCTCAGATTTTCCATGAGCTACCTGCATCTTGGCCCGTACAATTTCATTGAGTAGCCTATCAGCTCTTGTCTTACCCAGCATCCACCTAAACATTCCCATTTTGGCAGTGTGAAATAGTTGATCTTCTCTCTTTCTCATTGGCCAGTATTCCGACCCATAAATCATGACCAGCCTAATCATGATCCTTTACACTTTGCTCTTTAGTTTACTTAGCCAATTCTTAACATAGAGAATTCCTGTCAACTCCCTCCATTTAAATCAAGTACTCTTCATATGGCTCCTAACATCTGCAGCTAGACTCCCATCATGGCTCAACACTGAAACGAGGTATTTAAATTGTTGCATAGATTTTAATGCTATACCATCTACTTTTACTGGCCTCGTGTTATCCCTCTCAATGAGGCACCACTGATATTCCATCTTTCGTCAGCTGAACTATAATTTCTGAAGTATATATGGGGAATAATGACTCCAGTCAACTAAAGTGAACTACGTTCCAAGTTTAAAAGTTTGGTTGTTCATTTAGGGCCAGACTGTGACACCCTTACTCAAAACAAGTAGACCCTAACTCAATAAGTAGAACCATGGACTTCAATGAATGCATGCATGTACTCCAGTGCATTTATTGTGGGCCCTATCCCATTAAAGCTTGGAGCTGTAGTTGCAGGGCATACAACTAGAAGCAAGTGTGTGACCCACAGGAAGCCTAATCTAAGTCTTCCTGCATCTTAGGCAGGGGAGTAGACAAAAGATACCCAGGCTTGGTAAAGGAGTTGGGACAGGGCTATACACATGGGCTAGGTGGATGGCCTGGAAGAAAGACCATATTTGGGGGAAGTGCTAGTATGGGTCTCCCCATGGTTGCCAGAGGAATGATGGAATGCAAAGTGCGTTGTACTGAAAACCTTAGGAGAAAGATAACAGAGAACCCTGCACCAAGGGATTAGAGTCTATTTGAGCCAAGCAGAGGGTTTAGGGATTATGAAGCCAATATGGGACGGTGAGATCCTGCTCCAAGGAGACAGGTAAATGGTTATACATAAGAGGACACCAGGATAGACTATTTGTGAAGCCCTTGCTGCCCAAGGGGGGACAACTGCTTATACTTATTACGTGTGTCTCCAATAAACCAGACCCCATGTGGTGAAAAGATACTTTAACTATGTCGGGATGTAGGTTTGTGTTCATTCATTGGGGAATCAAGAAGGGGAAACTGAGGCAGCAGGCACATGATCCAGTAGGGTAAGCTGAACCAGTTCCAGTCAATAAGGATATAGATATTTGGGCCTTATGTTTTCATTTCCTTTGGTGCTCCCTGGTTCAAAGCTAAATTTGGTTTCAATGAAAAGGAGCGGGGGGTGGGGGGAGACAGTAACCTCTCTATGGATATGCAAGCACCTGGACAGGGAAGCCAGACTGACCTACCTGACCCCTTTTATTGCAAAAGGGAAAAAGAGACCAATCACTGATGGAGAGAGGGAGTTGTAATCTCCATGTAGTGCTAAAATGGTCGGGTGAATAAAGGTAAGATATCTATTTGGTTTTCCTATATCCACACCAATCTTCATTGTGATGGTGACAATATTTAAGATGGGCCCTGCTACTAAAGACCATGATACAAAAATAAGGAAAGTCCATATTTAGTTCCAGACCCAAACTTTGCATTTCATGCCTGTCTCTAGAAAATCCTCAAAAGTGGTCTACAACAACAACATCAAAAATAAACATAAAAAAGTGCAGTACTTCCCACCAACTTACCCATGTGTTAACTGGAAACCAATAGGCATTATGATAGCTGGCATCCTTAGCTGTGTTCATGTGCCAGCAATGGATCTCCCACAAAACAGACCACATTTTTCATGTTTGCCTTAGTGGTACAGTAATTGGTAAATAAGGACTGTGTAATCATGAAACTAACTCTGAGCAGACCTAATTTTTGTTTATATTGCTGCCACAACAAACAATAGCTTGCACAATGGTGCAGAGAAACCATAAGAAACACAAAAAGACAGCTATTTTAAGGATGGCAAAAAAGCAATGTATGTTTCTTTCCATTTGTTTAACTTCCCCACTACCTATTGCAAGGCTGGTGTGGGGGCTGGACAATGGTTCAGACATACTGTATACACATAAGATATGACCATCATTATCTGTGTTCTTCCTTGATACTCACAGGTAGAAGACAGGCTTTTAGTGTTATATATCAATCTATGGACACCCATCACATTAGTACCTAACTATCCTTCTTCATCAATTAGCAAGCACACAATCAGCAAAACCATCACCCCCAACCTCCTCTTAAATCGGTTAAACTCCTTCTATGCTCTGGGCCAGGCTTCCAGGCAATTGAATGGAAGTTTACCAAATTCCCTCAGGCCCTTTGTAAATTTCATCAAGGTTTTGCCTTCAGTGTCAGAGCACAGCAGAGCGGGTGGGCCCAGCTGATCAACAGTTAGATTCCACTGCAGTTATATAAAGTGCTTGTGAAGGTTCAGATGGCTGGACTGACGGAATATTCCTGGCCCTCTGGCTTTGCATAGAGATGCCTCAGACTGGAAAGTACAGAAACTGCTCCTAGGTTATTTTTCCATTGTGACTCTTGGACCGTTCTTATTTCAGAATTACACTGATGGGGAAGAAAAGGTTCTTAAATTATTAGTTTGTTTATTCAAATAAAATGTATTATGGTTCAGAAAATCATGCATCAAGGAGATGTGGATTAGTGTCTGGACAATTGGACAAACTGGTCAAAAGCCAGTTCTGCAACCTAAACCAAATGTCTGCATAGTGGATTAATTCTTAGCTGGCCAATGAGATCACTGGATTTTTCAGACAGTCCTCCTCACTCTCTGCATGTGCCCCTCCCCTCAAATGTTTCCCTGTCTCCAGTCACTCCATTGAGACAACTGATTAACTGATGACTCCTTACTTGCTCCCTCAACCTGTTGCTGGCTCTCTCCTAACAGTCCTGTCCCAGGCTCTTCCCACTTTCCCTGAAGCAGAGGTGCAACCAGGAAACAGCACTGAAAGTGCATGAGTCCTGTAGCCAAATCAAGGGGGATATTAACAAGATAGGTGGTTGCACCGATGTTCTCTAACCTCCCTTACAGATGGTTCCTCCTCTCAATATATCCCTGCACCCTTCTCATCCCTTTTGCTCTCTTCCTCCACTGGAAAATGCCTCCTGTCCTTGGGAGGAAATCGGAGGTTCATTTTGAATGGGCACAGAGTAAAAATGAACTAATCAGTCATTCCCTGATAGATCCATCTGAAGCATCTTAAGCTCTTCCTCCACTATGAGAAGGCAATTGTTCAGCACTGCGGTATTGGACTAAGTCATGTAATGCTGGTGGGGGAGGGGCGCGGTTACAGTGTATAAAATCTAGGATCTACTTCCTGGGGAAGGGGAATTGCCTATGAAAACAGGGGCAGTGTAGTTTGTTTTCTCTATGTCAGTTTCATCCACATGACAAAGAGGCCTTGAGAAATGGAGGTGGGTAGTGGGAAGGAATGCAGGGCTTTTGGGGAGTAGGGAGGAGGGGGAGGGATGTCACACATCCACTATAAGAGTCACGCCTGGATTTTATAACAGCAAGCAGATATTTGGCAACTAACACATCGCACTCAGAGTTTTTTCTTCACCCATGGCTTTTTGCCCAGAGGCTCTGAATTTTCTCCCCACTGCTGCTAGCCTCAGCTACAGGTTCAACGGACCTGGGCTCAGTCATAACATTCATTCTTTCACTTCCATCTGGCCCATCTTCGCCTTCAGTCCTTTACTTACCATCCCCCATCTTCTGGTAAAGCAACAATCTAAAAATCTGACTCCTGTTCCTTTCCTTCCTGTTATCTTTTACAGCTCCAAAGATAGCCAATGGAAAACATCTTGACGAGATAATGACCATGCAGTGCTGAAACTAGCCAGAAACTCTTTTTGTTGTATTTTTTGTGCTGTAAAATATGACCTAGAAATTTGTATCTTTGTATAACCAGATGTCAACTCCTTCTGTTCCTACAAAGCTACTCTTTTTTAATTCCCTCCTTCACCAGAGAACCTATGAAATGAAAAGCCAGCATCGTGAGTTCATGCTGCTAACAAGATTAGTATTGTCGGGAATATACAAGCTGTGGTTTATTTTCCCTTCTGCATCCTGAAAGCAGAAGGAAAAAGACCTTTGATGTATCCAAAGCTCTGTTATTCTTTTTTTCTTCATTGAGCTAATAAAAGGTATCATTATATTATCACACTTATGTCCCTTCCATGTTTTTTTTGGCCCGCACTCTGCTTTGCAACAACAAGAACATAAAACATCCCACGAGAAACCTAGGTTAAGTTTATATGACTTTTTTTTAATTAAAAAAAGTATGTTGTAATGAGGACTGTTTTGCTAACTTAGTTCACTGAGATAATTTTTGGTAAAGAGAAAGATTTGCTTAGTGGCCAGAAAGAAAATACATGTGATTGGTTTATGCCTTGCCACCCTGAATTGTAATGTTTTGTTTATTGTGAGTCTCAGCATGTTTTATTGGTGAGTGGAGAGGTCATAGCCTTGCAGTTAGAACTTGTATTTGAGTTTTATGGGTTCTGGGATTTGGAACCACAAACATTTACTGAACTTTTTGCTGCCCTAGGTAACTGCATGTTGTGCTTATATGGGTAGGTCAGGTCCTACACATTGCTCTTAACCTGCCCAGAACTAAATGTGTGACACTGGCCTCTGAGATACAGCAAAGAACCTAAATGAGGAACATAAAGAAAACAGAATAACCTGAAGTAAGCCCCATTCTGCACCTTTCCTCCCCTGCCCTCTAACACGTAGAAATGTTTCTAGATTCTCAATCTGCTGGTTCACTTTTTCATATGGAAGCCTATCTCACTTACCACTAGCATGTACATAGTGTTCATACATGAACTAGAAAGACATTCCTAGGATGCATTCAGATACCAGGGTGATGGATGACAGACTAAGAACAAAAATAACAGAAGATAGGGTCCCCATTCTTCAGATGGAGAAATTGATGTAGAAAATGGGACTTGTCGAAGGCCACACAGGAAGTCAATGAGGGAACCAAGACTTCCTGATTCCCAGACCAGTGTTTATTCCCCCAGACCATGCTGCCTCTTCAGTTACAGTAAAGTGGCAATGGTGAGGTTTGCCTGGAAAGAAGGCAAATTTGCATCAGAAAGAGTAGTCAGAATTATGACTCCGATGGTGTCTAGAGGCCATGGTGATAGACTCCTTGGAAATATCTGAGGCAGATTTGATTCATTTCAATTAGATTAGAGTGGAAAACTCATGTCTTTTCTAAACGTTTCTCATGTAAAACACTAAGTAAAGGGCACAGCATATAGAGTATATGAAAAATACACTCAAGCTCCTAACTGTAAAACAAATATTTTATACATTTTTTAACATAAGCAATTGCAAAATCACACACATATATATTCAGTGCAACCAGGAGAATCACAGAATCCCACATTGCATGCTGAATGCTCAGGCTAATTAGTGTCAAACATATCACGCTACATCTGTGGTGAAGACAGCTCAGAAGACTAAACGAAGTCCCTTTGTTTCATATGTTGACAGTGTATCTGTGACATGCCAAATTCAGAGCATTAATTCATCCGCACAGCACCTCTGTAAAGTAGGTTAGCATTATTCCCATTTTACAGATGGGAAAACGGATGCCCAGAGAATTCAGGTATCTTACCCAAGGACACATGACAAGTTAGTTGAAAAACCAAGATCAGAACTTGGGATTTCCTGATTGCTAGTCCCTAACTCAGTCAGTCCAACTGTGCTGCACCTCCTATATACAAACTAAACATGTGTCTGTCTGTGCATATTTTCTTTTCTTTGTATCATTGAAGCCTCTCCAATAGACAATCTTGTTCGCCATCTTTCAGTCTTAGGAGATCACCCTAAAGTATCTTCAACATAATGTGTACTCTTCTTCTCCAGCTTTATTAGAAGGCCACCTCTACTAAGCACCAACCTTGAGCAGATTGTTAATACAGATTGCATTAAAAAAAAAAAGCCACTGTGAGGGCCTAGTGAATTTTCAGCTCCTGGGACTATTATAAGGGTTTGGTTATTGAGGACCACACACTCTAGTCCTGTACTTTTTTGGTAGTTGGAGAAACCAGTGAATTTGCCCTGCTAAATCATTTGGATCCTGGTTCCAATGTATAATTAATATATTGTAAATATATAATTTCTCAGTCAGGGAGTATATTTTTGCCTCCCTTCTATGTATTTTCCAGTGGGGTTTTTTTTGCAATCATTTACTAAATATATATACACTCCATTTATTTACCTTGGTCTAGACCTTTCTGTGGTTTCCCCAGCCTTTGCAGGAATTTCACAAATAAATCACTGCTCAGCCCTTGAGGCAAAGGGAGAGCAAAGAGTCACTCCAGGACAGGGACCGGCCCATTTAACTCATTCATGACAGGTATTGATGGGTTTTCAAAAGATAGCATTAATGCAGAACTAGCTGAATGGCCTGATGAGGAGAAAGTGCTAACACACAAATAGTGAGCAATGGAATATACCACTTGTTGTGCAAATATAGCTAAAGTCCTCAAGGCATTCTATAGAACTGACCTTACATTGGGGGCTAACAGTGCCCCAGATACAGCAGGCAGAAGATGTGATGCACCTCTGGTGAGAAACATCAAGATTCTGGAATGCAAGAGAGTTTCAGTGCAGGGTAGCAGAAAGCAAGATTTTCATATGACCTGGAATATTATTCCATTTGCCCCATTTATTTCTGCCTGATAATGCTAGTTTCTCCATAAGAACCACAGTGGAAAGCTCATTTCAGTATACATTGGCAGAGATTCTGCTTTCCTTTTGCTGAGAATAACCCATTTTGCCACCAGCAAAAGTTGTAAGATCAGCCCCATACCCCCCTGTCCCAAGAAGAAATTATTCCCAAAAAATGCTAATGACTGATTTTTAACTTCAGGTAAATTTTCTGGCAGCGGTTCTCAAACTGTGGTCTATGGACCAGGAGTGGTCCACCAATTCCTTCCTGGTGGCCCTCACAATGAAACATTTGAAAATCAGGCAGTAAGAAGTTGGGATGTTAAGTATGTCAGAAGATCTCTTTCTACCAAACTGGGCCACAGAATTAAACTCTTTGACTAATGTATTTTGTCCAGATCACTCACCACTGAAAAATGTTTCCTTTAATGCTACTTGGTGACTCTTCACCACCTGAGATTTTGGGGCCTAATCCTGCTACCAATGCAAAATGGGTGTGCAACCAGAGACTCTATGGGTGTGCAACCAGAGTCAAAAGCTGGAGCATGAAAATTCATTTGCTTTATAGCAAAGGAGAAACTAACTGCTTCTCATGCAGCCCAACAGTTTCCTCACTGATTTTTTTTATTGTTATTATTACGAGGTAATGCACTCAGATATTATGTGTGTATGTGTGTGTGTAGTGGGATGGCCTGGAATGGGATCAAACAATGGTCTCCTGTGGGAGTTGGACTGTTCATGAAGTGGAAACTTTCATTATTTACAACCAGTCAAAATGATTTTGCTATTGACAGAGGCTTCATTAAGTCAGCCATTCCAGTGTTTGAAAACACTGACAAAAAAGAAAGAGCGGGGGCAAGAAATTCCATTTCTTCCTAAATTGAGTGGAAACATCTTCAGGAAAATTAAAGAAAAACCCAAGAGGAGGAGAAGAGCAAAAGAAATACATGGAGCCAAGGCTACTTTCCTTTTTCTTTTTCAATCTCCCGTCCAACATGCTCCTGGTAAAATCATTACAAAGGCCGTTTACTTTTAAAATTGAAAGATTGGGGAGAGTCATAATGAGATATTATGTGTAAAAGTTGCACATAAATTTCCTCCTGTCATACTTTGGGCTCGCCTAACGCATCCCCTTGGCAGGCCGGAGGGAAGCTGATCGCTTTAGTATAGATTGTGTGTGCTTCAGTAATATTGCCCAAGGACAGAGCTACTGGGTGGCTGACTTGGCTACATGCTGATTTAGAAATTAGCTGGGATTTTATTGGCCACACTAAATTGTTCTCAGAAAAAAAGAATATATTTTTACTGCAGAACAAGGATGGATGATTGGAACAAGGCTCTTTTCCTCTTTTCTCTTTCTCTTTCAGTGGATGCAATTTATATCTACTGCACAGTTTTTGTTCTTAACTAATTTTGTTGTTGATGCTTTAAATTGTGGAGGGCCACAGAAGAAATTAGCCGTGACCATGCTATGTAGCATGGGGAGTGTCCCTTTACCGTGTTGCACTTGAGTTTTGGGTGCCTAGAGTCTTGCCTTATGTTGCCCCTGTTAAGTTCTGGAATTTGACCAATGAATATTCTGTTTCAAAGGGTTCTCAGCCTACAGGTCATGACAGGTCTAAGGAGGGCAATGAGAATCCTCCTTTTTTAATAGCTACATGGGGGGGGGTGCAAAACTTTTATGTTGCTGTAGCATAGGGTCATAGAATGGAAAAGTTTGAGTACCACATTATATTTGAAATTTGGGGTCCTCCATCTGTAGGGACCTCATTGACTTCAATTGGCCTTGATTCAGACCCTTGAACTTTGGGTTTCTCCCCACGTTACTAGTAACTAGGATTTAAGGTTATTTCTTTTTTGTCTCCATTTATTCTAACCATACACAGAGCATTCAAATACTATGGTGAGTGGCACCACTGAAGTGCCTGTAATGAATAATAATGCATAATAAAACAGTGACTACACATTTCTTTTTAGAAATCTACAGTCCGTCTCTCTTCACATCCCATCTGTACTCTCTCTCTAATTTTTGATGCAGAAATCTCCTGAAACTTAGTGTAAACTAGGAAGTAAGAAATACAAGATGGATAAGGCATAGCCAAAATGAGAGGCTTACGCCAATAACCTTTAGTGTGGGAGAAGGCTACATGCAGTCAAACCATAAACCTCTTCTTTGGTGATGGGCCTGCATTAAATCCCCCAGATCTGAACACCCTCAAACCTGGATTTGGGTCTGGATCTGAACTTCGCAGCTGGCTTCTATCTCTCTCCTGTGCCAAACGAGAACCTGCATCTCAACTTTCCAGGGCAGTATTTCAGATCAAGTGGTTCAGATGCATCCAAACTTCTCTGAATCAAACCTCCAAACCTTTTGAGTTTGTCCCATCACAGATTATTTTGCATTTCCTGCTATCTTCCTCATCATTATCATCATCTCCTGGTATCAGCGACATGTGAGGTTAGAAATGTTAGCACTCTTCCTGTGCTTCAAAGCAGCTTTGCCTAAAACTGACTGCAGAATCAAAAGCACCATGTGCACCAATTAAAACACTCTCACTGCCAGCATTTCTAAATACCCAGTTCCTTCAGGTAACCCAGCCTGCTTTCATCTTATGTGAGTTGTAAAACAGGCACTGGGATTTATTGAAGTGTTTGTGCTGCTAACGTGTCAGACATCATGCCATTAATTAAGAGAAATTCCTTTTATTCTGTTGGGTGGATACATAATGTTGGTGGCGTGTGTAAATTATCCATGTCTCCCCACCCCGGTCTAACCCCAAATTGCATGACTGATTATACCCAAGGGAATCCAGGGCATCTTCAGGTAATTTGCTTGCCGAGTTTCCAACCCAAGGAATGAAAGGAAACACTACATTCTGCTCCGTTCCCCCTTTAATTAGTAACAGAGAAAGCAGAGCTACGTGGGGCGTGGCAAGTACATGTGTTCCCAATCACAGCCCACACAATGAAAATGTTTTCTTTCTGGGACAATCACAAGAAACCTCGCAGGGATTTGGGGCTTGTTTTATATATGTAATGCAATAACAATCATCATCATTAAAAAGTTAACTCTGAAGCTCGGCGACGCTTTAAAAATTGGTTGGCGAGCGGGCTGATGTTCCCAACAATAACAGCCCACGCATGACCTTTCACATGGAGCCATATGAACAGGGTAGTCAAGCACTGCAGGCATGAATTTCTGGCCGATTATTGCATATGCCTGGGGCGGTATTATGAGAGGCATGAGGCTGAAGTCTGAGTGACTTGAATTAGGACTTGCTGAATTATGAACATTTCAGAAGGGCAACTCCTTTTCTGTGTGTGGTGCAGAGAAGCCAGCTACTTCTGTAACACTTATCCATCCTATTTTGATCATACAGTGGGCCCAGAGGACACCCTTTACTCTGGTTTGCCAACATGATGACATGCAATCAACTGACCAGAATGCCCCATCTCACTGTTCTTCCCATCAGCACTTCCTTTCTGAAACCTTGGGGACCATGAAATATGTGCTTCTTTTTTTAAAGTATCAGAATTCCCCCTCAATTTCAACTTTTGGGTATCTTCCCCCTCAGAATAACTGTAGTCATCTGAAGGGAAAGATGATGTATATGTATATTAATTCCATGAGTGATCTCCTGATGAAACATGCTGGAGTGACAGTTCTGGACACAGAAATTCTCTATTCACAGAACAGGTACAGCATGGTCAGACCAGTGTAAGCTTCCCCACCCATCACCTGTCTCAACTCAGATTTGGAGTCTCTATGTCTACTGACCAGCCATTTAGACAGTCAAGAAGGGTGCCAGTTAGCCCCATTTGTGTTGATACTTTCTGTGATGTGGACAACTGTCCACAAGGACCTGGACTGAACTCATTGTAGGTAGCCACCAGATGATAACCACTTTCTGACATTAATGAGCAATGAATTAGAGCTGACACCTTAGTGGTGAAAGGCTTTTTATGCCTCATTGCCAATTCCGAAGGCATCCAGTTCTCCAAAACTGAAAAGTAAGGATAGACACCTTTCCTTCACAGTGTGAAAATCACGGGCATTACTCTGCTTCTGTAACCAGGGTACCAAAGTCATTTTATAAACAATTAATACCATATCTAAGCCATCATTTCCTTAAATTTAACCCTAATCCCATGCAGTGTTGACTGGAGATAATAATTTACTCCATTATGAAGATAAAACTACTCCTCTGGAGTGCGGATCTCTGATCTAGAGGAGCCTTTATACCACAAACAATAACTAGTAGGCAGGCCCATTTGGGTATCCCAGGCTGTCTTTCCTATGACTTCATCACAGTGGAACATGGCACACTCAGGAGTAACTTCAGCATGCCAGCCAATCGTTATTGCCAGAGCTGGCAGTATTATTCTGCAGAGTATTATTCTCCCGTTTAGTGCCACATCCTGGGACGTGCAGGAAAGGAAATGGTGCACATAGCGCTATTTGAAAGGTAGCACAGGTCACAGATGACTCCACATTACAATACCCTCTAAAAAGTGACCCACCATCTGGTGCACTCCCTCGCAGCTGGGCGTGACGTAACATGTTCTCCATCTCTGGTGTCCCCTGCTGACAGCCATGCTGGCACTGCAGTGGTCTGCTTCTCGTGACGGAGCCCTCTGGCCAGGTCACTTTCTGGCCCACCCCTTCTAGGGTAACAGAGTCCCATCAACAACCCAGTGACTTTATGTCGGGTCTTCAGCCAGACTCTGGATTCAGTGGTCCTTGCTTCCCTTATCTAAGGGTGCTGTCAAATCATTTTCCTTGGTGGCCAGTAAGGGAACCCAGACCCTCTGTCTCCTCTGGGTTCCAGTCCAGAGACCCTGAAACAAGCAGCTCAGGTCTCTTTCCTCAGACTCCTTTCTGCCACCCTGGACTATTCCTTACTTTGGCCCATCTCTAAGACCCTTTCCCCAGCCCCTTCTGGTGCTCACTCCTCCAGACTTTTCACCCCTTCCTGGACTCTGGAGAGATTTTTCCAGCTCCTCTACAGAGCAATGCCTCCCAGGACTTTCTCCCAGAAGGCTCATACCCTGTCTGCCTCTCCCAAAGCTCTCAGTTTCTGTGTCTCTTTCTTCTGGACACCCAACTGCTGGGCTGCCTTCCTGGGCTCTTGGCCCCAGGTCAAGGCTCATCACAGGAGTTCACTCCATCCCTATGGCTTCCCCGTGTCTCTCTGATTCTTGGCCAGAGCTTCCTTCTCAGGAGAGGCTCCTGAGGTCCCCCTGGGCCTCTTGCTTCTCTTCTACTGCCCTAAAATTCTTCCTTTCTTTGTCACCTGGCTGCTCGCAGCAGAGATTCATCCTTAATTCAGCCACCCAGCTCTTCTCCAGCTGGGCCTAATCCTAAACTGGGCCTGGTCCACCTTCCAGGTGTAACCAGGTGCATTAATTACTCTCTGGCTCCAGTTAACTCTTTCTCTGCCAAAGCAGGACCACCTCAAAACAAATGGAGCATCATAGTTCATTCTGTTGGTTTGGGACATTTCTCTGAGCCATTTACAGAAGGGCTAGTTTTATAGTGAAATCTGCTGATTTCAGCAGCACTTACTTGGGCCTGCATGGAATCCAACTTTGATTTTATATTTTGCTTGGCCTTCCCCCATTTCACCTTTATTTTGCATTAATAAAAACCTCATCTAGGCTACTTGTAAGCCCACATGGAGTGGGGAAGGCAGCTGGGCCAAAGGAAAGCACTTCCAGGAGCTGAATATCAGGGAAGCCATGCCACAGGGAATTCTCCACCAGAGACTGAGCAGCAAGAGAAGATGCGTCACGGAGAAATCGGTACCAGGGGTTGGGAATCAGCAAAGATACAGCCTTGAGAAACCAATGCCAGGGGGTTGGAATAACGTGCCAAGGGAAACGGATACTCCAGGATGCTGTGCCACAAAGAACAAACCCAGAGGTCAGGCAGTCAGGGAAGGTGTGCTATGGGATGTCAGTGTCAGGCATCGGGAACATACAGGCATCACAGGAAGCCAACAATAGGGGTAGGGTGGGAGGGTTGATCGTGCGAAGGAAGATACTGTAAACAGAGTTACTGTTCTGGCTGGGTCTCTGTGTGTGGCACATATACAGAAAGGCCCTCAAGGATGTGGCATCTTCCAACCAGGAAGGATCCTTATGTCAGGAAGTAACTCTGAGAGGAAGTTGAAGAGTATGTGCTTCTTGTATCAGTGAGAGAGGGAAGTTCTTTGCACCTGGGGATTCTGGGGAGGGTAAAGGACTCTGCTCTGGAACCCTGAGAGGAAATCACAAACATGTGATGTACACTGAGATGTTTGGTAAAACCCTAGACCTGCAGCAATCTCCTTGGATTTCTCTTTGAAAACTTTTTTTCTGATGCAAATGAATCTATAGCAGATTATTGGTATCAGTATGAACTTTCACTGAGGGCATATCTACACTAGGAGCACTTCATGAGCATTCTGGGATACTATCATATCAAGGTGCTTCTAGTGTGGATGTATCTAATACTGACAAAGTCGTGCTTTTATCAGCATAGCTTACTCCATCTACCCCTGTACAAAACAATCTTTATCACTAAAAGTGCAGTTTGGATGGTAAAGCTGCATCTACATTATATCCTTCCATCAGCACAGCTAAGTCACTTAGGGATCATACCTCTTCACACCCCGACCAACACAGCTGTGTCAGCAGAAGTATGTAGTGTGGGCATAGGCTGAGTTTCATTTTCAGCAAATGTTTGCTGCCATTTCATCAATTTAGCTGCTGGGTTATCGTGAGAATCTCCCCGTTGCATTTAGGAAGAGAAGAATGGGCATTTGGTAAAATGCACTATCAAGCAACTGGGTTTCCTGCACATTGTCTTTCAGCCAACCTACAACAAACAACCTCTTCTGGGGGTTTCAGTGTAAATGTTTCACTTAGATCAGGGGTCGGCAACGTTCGGCATGCGGCTCGCCAGGGTAAGCACCCTAGCGGGCCGGGCCAGTTTATTTACCTGCTGACGCGGCAGGTTCGGCTGATCGCGGCCCCCACTGGCCGCAGTTCGCCGTCCCGGTCCAATGGGGGCGGCGGGAAGCGGCGCGGGCCGAGGGATGTGCTGGCAGCGGCTTCCCGCCACCCCCATTGGCCCGGGACGGCGAACCGCGGCCAGTGGGGGCCGCGATCAGCCGAACCTGCCACGTCAGCAGGTAAATAAACTGGCCCGGCCCACCAGGGTGCTTACCCTGGCGAGCCGCGTGCCAAACGTTGCCGACCCCTGACTTAGATTTCAATCCAAAGTAGAACTGTGTAGACTAGAGGTCAGCTCATATCAAACACCTCAGGAAGGGAGAAGTTCTGAATCCGAACTTCAGTCTGGATCTTGTATAGAGATCTTGTATAGAGATGTTCCCTATCTCTATAAGCCCCCGTTCTGAACATCCCTGCAATTTGGCCTGCACCTGCACAGGAATTCTTAAACTTTGGCCTCGCTCAAGTGTGAACCTTTTGTAATGAAACCTGAAACCATAAACAATTTGGATAGCTTGACATTCTGACTTGGAAACAAAATCTGCTCCCGAAAAGTGAAAGTTTCGCCAAGTTGCAATCTTATGTGTATGATATGAAGCTATTAAATAGCTTACTTTCAGGATTGCATGCAAGCAACTGCATTTGCAAAAATGTACAAACATTTGAGTGCCCAATTTGTGAGAGCATTTGCAGTAAGTGTCTGTGCAGCTTGCCAGCCATGCAGCTAACTGACACTTTGCACTTGACTGCCATCGTGCATGCAAATTAGGTACTTTTTTTGTAGGCACAATTAATCAAATCACACAAAATATTCTAATAACAAAGGAAGCCTTATATTCCTGAACATGTTTGTTGAATAAATATTGCCTTTTCTGGGTCAGTAACAAATACTATTCCCATTCCCTTTGTACGGCCATAAAGCTACCCCGGCTATTGCTTTTCCAAACTGGCGTAACTGGCATTTGGAATGCAACAGCTGGTTAACTCTGCAGTGATCCAAGAGCAGCAGAAGACAGGGAGTGCAGAGAGGCCTGGTGTGTTGTGCCAAGCACAGCACTAAGCAGCTGCTTTGCATTTTCACACGAGTAAAATGTTTAACTGTTTCAGTGCCGAGTGTTGTGTCAGGTACAGGCGAGCAATGGGCAGCTATGTATGCCTCGGGAGGTCTCATAATGTTTCTTTTCTTCCCACCAGCCACCAGCAGCATCTGGGACAGACAAATGTTCCTGCCGTAGCAACGATGGTAGAATGACGCCATGGACTGGAACTTAATCTTCGCCTGTATCATACGATTCTTATTGCTAAATATGGAGCTTAATCTGATTTGCTCATAGAGAATGGCTTTGATTTTGCTCTAGTTCATACTAGCTTTTCCTCGTTACTGCTGCAGCATGCAATAGCTTCAGTGAGACTCACCTAAAATAGATGCGTGTGTGAATTTGCTGCTCATTAAAATGAACATATGCAAGCCCCCCTCACACACTTTGGGCCTGATCTGTAACATTCCTTGATATTCCACTCTTGCTCTCCAGCCAAGCTCTGCCAACACCCCTCCATGCTGATTAGCAACTGCACCCGCTCCCCCGTTATACCAGCCCTCAAGCCCAGACTGTCGAGTGTATCAAATGGCGTAATGCTTTCGTGAGGTTCTCATAGGAAGGCCAGATTATGGTATCTTTATTCACAACAGTGAGCATTTGCTCACATGAGCAGCCCCATTAAAGTCCATGGTATTACCGGGGTGAATAAATCCTGTTCGATCTAGCCCTAAATGTGAAGTAAGATGATTCCTGCAAAATTATTTCTATTTAAATGATACCAATTAAGATCTGAGCTAAGGCAAAACAAAACAACCAAACAAAAAAGCCAGTGTAGGACCCAATTGCACTACCATACGCTCACCTATGTTTCTTTCAGGTGTGGAAATAGTGATTATTTCAAAAGAAATACAAGTTACTTTCCTTTATAATTGTATTGCACCCGGTGAGCTCTGAGCATGTTAATTTCCAAAATTTCCTAAGGGATTTACATTGAAATTAATGGGAGTTGTGTATCTATATCCTCCAGGTGACTTTGGAATTCTGTCTTGGACTGTTCTCTTCTCAGGTGCCATCTGAGCTCTGAGGAACTCTGGTCTCCCCTTCCGGTGTCTCATATGAGCTCTGGGAATTTGATCTCTCCTTTTCTCCTGTCCCGTTTTAACTAAGCAGCGGTGGTAGGTACATCTAAGAATGTTACAGATTGGGGTCCTGATTCAGCAACATGCTTAAGCATGTGCTTAACTTTAAGCACATGAGAAGTCCCATTGAGGATGTCACTACAATGCTTACAGTTAAGCAAATACTGAGCTTTGCCAAACTGGTTTGGATAACCACCAAAAATGATGAGACTTATCCAAACCTCTTGACTGGCTGCCAGTCTCCTGAGAGCCGACTTTCTTGTGAGTGCTTTCTGCTTCCAGTCAGGCCTAGAAGCACTGTTAGCAGAGCCTTTCTCATGGCATTTATAAATGGTCTGCTCTTAGTCTCAGCTGCAACCAGGAAGTATAGAGACAGCATGAAAAAGAAAAATAATGTGGGGAAAATGTTCTGTGAAGGTTTTCAAACCTCAGGAATGATTTGGTTTGGGGCTTTGGTGAAGCTTCAGCAGTTTCTTATTGGAAATTGCCCCCGAAACTAAACACCAGAGCTGACCATCCCAAAACTTGATCCCAATTCAAATCCAAATCAGGAGCGGGTTCTGAGTTCTGTACATAGCCTGTACTTTCAAAATGGCATGAACCCCTGCCCCAGTGGTGTATTCATTCAGATTTTGGGATATTCAAACTAAGCCTGTCCCACCTAGTTATTTTATGACATGGCCCTTGGAAAAAGGAGAAAAGCGATACTTAAAATATACATTTTTAACAAATTTTAGATTTGAGAAAACGCCGATAAATTATGAGTCCTCCTTCAGCTGTTATTTACTAGACGTTTGTAGAGAGTATTTATTTATTGCCCGTTGAGACCACTAGAGAGGAAGGAAAATGCAGTTAGTCCATCACTTCTCCAGACAAAGAAAGAGGCAAACTCTTAATAAAGTATTGATGGCACCCCAAGGGGACAGACAGAGATACTCATCATGGATTTGCATCCCGGCGGCCAAACTGACAGACCGCATAACTTACTGCAGAGGCAGCCTGGTCCTGTCAGTGCAAGGAGTGTGATGAGAGGAGAGGGAGAAAAACACGATTTGTACTGGCATGTAGCTACAACAAGCCAAACGGTGCATAAAAGAATAAATGAAATTAAAGCATTAATTCAACAAGTTAGTGTAGACTAGCAGGGAAAATCCCCTTCCAAGTCTCTTTAGCCAGGTTCCACTGAGATACATTTTTTAAAAACAATCTCTGTCTTTTGTAAATTAAATGTTTCCCTGACTGAGTACATGCAAAGTTTTATCCCAGAATCAATGTCTGGCTAATCTTGTGGGTGGCCCTTAAAACTGAGGGACTGGCCACTTTGTGGTCATTAAAAACCCATGGCTCTTTTTATAAGAACCAGAGGTGCTGGCCAAATACAGAGATGGCTAATTACATTCTGCCGATCAAAAGTAGCTCAGGAACTTCAGCTGAATAAGCCATTTTTCTTGAACTCATGTCCTAAACTGTTAAACATCAGCCTTACTCCACTCCAGAGGTGGCTGCATTTCAGTAATGAGCAGAATAATTCTCATTTATACGGCAAAGGGCTTTGAAATCTGTTAGGATAATAAATGCTGTACAAATAAGGTATACTATTTAAATAAACAAACAAAAAAGCAGACACTAGATATTTCTTTTCTACAGTGAAGTTTTGCACGGGCTAAATTCTGCCCTTTTCAAACCTGTGCACATCCCCTCTGACGTTAACAGAAATTGCATACATCTATCTCAGAGACGAATTTTCATCTTGCAAAAACAATTACAAAACTCACAAAATGGCACAGTCATATGCAACAGAAGGATGGCTAATGGGGAAAAGGGACAAAATTTGGGAATGAAAAACAAAGCTCTTGAAATTATATAAGTTTTTCTGTGATACTCTTAGCAAGTGAAATCAAGATGTTATTTAATTATTATCCTTCATTATTTGTATTACAGCAGCTTTTTAAGGCCCAAACTGAGATCACAGCCCCAGTGTGCTCAGCACTGTATAAACACACTCTGAGAGACAGTTCCTGCCCCAAAGAGCTGACAATTGAAAGAGACAAGGCAGACAAAAGTTGTGGGATGGGAAGTGTCAGCACAGGCAGGGCCCGTGCAAGGAAGTTTCACGCCCTAGGCGAAACTTCCACTCTACGCCCCTCCCCCCCGCAGCCCTGAGGCAGCTCCCGCCCCCCCGCTCCACCCTGAGGCACCCCCCCTCTGGCAGCTCCCCCTCCTGGGGAACCGTGCGGCAGCTCCCCACCCCAGCTCACCTCTGCTCCGCCTCCTCCTGAGCACGCCGCCCCCGCTCTAATTCTCCTCCCCTCCCAGGCTTGTGGCGCCAAACAGCTGATTGGCGCCGCAAGCCTGGGAGGTGGGAGAAGTGGAGCAGCGATGGCGTGCTCGGGGAGGGGACGTAGCAGAGGTGTGCTGGGGTGGGGAGCACTGCAACAGCTCCCCTGCGCCCTGAGGCACCCCCGTGGCAGCTCCCCACCCCCCCGGCCCGGGGAGCCGTGCGGCACCTCCCCACCCCAGCTCACCTCTGCACCACCTCCTCCCCGAGCACGCCATCCCCGCTCTAATTCTCTTCACAGGCTTGCGGTGCCAAACAGCTGATTGGCACTGCAAGCCTGGGAGATGGGAGAAGTGTAGCGGCGACCGTGCACTCGGGGAGGAACGCTGTAAAAAAAAATTGGGGGCACCGCTTTTTGGCGCCCCCAAATTTTGGTGCCTTAGGCAACCGCCTACTTCGCCTTAATGGTAGCACAGGCCCTGAGCACAGGTCTATTCCTTCAGCACTTTCTCTGATAACACCCTACTCAACAACATGGCAAACAATTTGTGTTTAGTCACAAACAAATTAAAGGTAAAATGATGCATAAGTTTAGCATGACATGACTGGAATTCAGAATGATCTTACTATGTTTTCGGGAAAGGGACTGGTTGTGACTAAATCACTGGAGACTACTTCAGTCAAACCACCAATATTCAGTATTAAATGAGTTATTTGTTGCATATTTATCTATAAGGGCTGTTTCTCCTACATTTCATCTTTAAATTTGAGGAACAGTCTCTCCCTTTCTCCTTGTCTGTGGGGGCAGTTCAAAATGGCTCCTGCTACAGAGTGAGTGACAAACCCTGGGCTTTTCTGGAAATCTTACATTTATTCTTCCTTATTTTTCCGTTTTCCTTAATCTGAAATAAAACTCAGTCAGTCTAAAAATACATGTTGCTCTTTGTGTATGCCAAACAAACCAGTACATACCTATTGCAGGAGATTTATTGATCAGATCTGAACACCATGAAAACCTGGGATGGATTCATTGGGAATGTTATCTTTTTAAAAACAATTAGAGGGGCTTTACTGAGCAATGCCTTGCACTCCCTCCTCTTCTCACGCACCACCTGCTTCCGTGCCCACACTTCCTGATAGGACCACCCTGAGGCCATCTCTATTGCTTCTAGGAAATAAGGCTACGTCTACACTACGGGGGGGATCAATTTCAGATATGCAAATTCAGCTATGGGAATAGCATAGCTGAATTGGACATATCTGATCCGACTTACCCCGCTGTGAGGATGGCGGCAAATCGACCGCTGCGGCTCCCCCGTCAACGGCGCTTACTCCTACCTGGGCTGGTGGAGTATGCACGTCGATTCGGAGATTGATTATCGCGTCCCGACGAGACGTGATAAATCGATCCCCGAGAGATCGATTTTCTACCGACAATCCGGGCGGGTAGTGAAGACCAGCCCTAAGAGAACCAGCACTTTTTGTTCTATGTTTGTACGGCGCCTAGCACAAGGGGCCCTGGTCCAGGGTACTAGAGTAATGCAAATAATATATCATCAAATTTCCTGATTTCCCCCAAAACAGAATGCTTCATCTAAGTGTAACCATAAGGCATACACAAAAGGGAGTGCTATGATCTTACATTGATAGCTAAAGTTTTCACAGTGGTTGAACTTTTTGGACACTCCCCATTGTGCTTCCTGTACTCAGTAGTATCTAGAGACACCCTGAACCTCTGGTTTTCTCAACACATGCATGTGGCTCTTTAGTCTGTGGGTGTCTAGACACTCCCTGGCAGCTAGGGTTGTGGTTGGCTTCCTGTTCCATACAGACCGCTGAGTCTCTCTCTGCGCTGCATTACAGGTGTGTACTATCAATACACTTTAAAAGTTCTGAAACATTTTATTGCCTAAACATAAGCTGGTTCAAAGTATTAGGAATATGTGAATACAGAAATTAAGTTCCAGTTTGTTGTTTTACTCTGTTAGCCAGTCCTTGCGCACTATGTACTGTAAAGAAGCAGAAAAGTTTAAACCATATGGCTTACAGTGATTCGGCTATTGAGTCAAGTTGTTCAGCCATGTTAAACTGCGGCTGAGACATTTTAGTGTGAACCCTGTTTCATACACACCCCTGAGTCTCTCTTTGCTCTGCTTACAGATGTCTTTGTGCTATCTGAAGTACAAATGGATCTCCTGTGCCTTCAAAGACCAGACTCTGAGTTTGAAATGTGCTGCATACGAACTATACAAATCCAGCAAATTATCAGAGCCTTTCTGTTCAGAAGGAAGGTTGAGGCGAACAGGGGCTTGGCCAAAGGGGTCTCATGAGTCAGAGATGAAAAAGAAAAAAGAACTGTTCTTCAAAAAGAATGTTTTGCTTACATTGTTGAATTATGGTCAAGCAAAGAAAAAGGGGACAGGGTCTTTGCTGAGGCTTCACTGTGACAGGCTATGGAAGCCTATCCTGTCTGTGTAGAAACATCTGGTATTCTTGGCCTTAGCACTCCAGGTCTTATACCATATCCTGCCCAGCACTGCTGAAGTAAACCAGGTGTAAGTGGTTTCCACAGGACAGCCAAAACCACATCTTACTCTGAGAAAACGTGTCTTGAACATAAAGGCTTCCTTCTCAAGGGCCAGAGCTCCCTTTTCCCAACTGGTAGTCAGCAGAAGTGTTTACAGAGGCTGGCGGCCCAAGGAGTTGAATTCAGAAATCATGAAAGCTCCGTCCTTCACAAAATAAACCTTCAAAGGAGATTGAGAACCATCAGCAACAAAACCCTTTCTATTCTCATCTGCGGCAGCCCCCTCCATTCCGGCCTTCATGTTTATTTAACAATTTAAAAAATAAATCCATTGCTTTGAGCTCAGGGGATTGATATTTTTAAGGTTTGTGGTGGCGGTGGTGGGGGGGTGGTTCCATGTACATTTCCCATAATATTTCACATTTTCTTTTTCCTTTTGCTATTTTACTTTAGCCCTTGTTGACAATTACAGCCCTCGTGCTTCCCCTATTCTAGTTGACTGGTGGGTGCAGTGGGGAAATGTTAATGATAAAAAGCCAAACCTTCTTCCTCTTGTTTTACCGCCATAGTCCCATTGAGGCTCATATTTGAATAACTTTGTCAAATATGATTTGGCCCAAAATAGATATGTAGGGCCACATTTGCAAATACCAGCCCTTATATTGTTCCTGCAAAGTCTGCATATTCTGCAGTTAATTGCACATGCTAAATGGGATATGAGACTTCCTAAGTGTACAGTTACAGTGGAGAAACAAGTCCGTTTAATTTGCATTAAAATTACGCATTAAAACAATCACACATCATCCTCTGTAAAATAAAATTAAAAAAAATATTTTGAGGCAACTACTGTAGATTACAGTATGTCTGAGCACCAGAGCTGATTGAAATATTTGTTACAAATAATAATTGTTATGAATGTAGCTTCTTGCTTGGGTAGTGGATAGTTCAGGAGACAACCCTTATTTCTGCCAGTGTATGCATTATTCTTGAGATTTTGCCAAATATTCAAGTCTTCAAGGAAAGATTTTCAGCCGTCACGAGCTGTTTGATTTGATTATTAATTATTTGTGTTGTGTGACTGGTCACTCAAGTGACATGGTATAATTTTGTTTCCTGATGGCATGGTTGAAACTCTTCAAGCACGACAGTGATGAGCAAGGCATAATGATCTTCCCTCATGTGTTTTGGGTTGAATACAAAATGGTGCATGTCAGGGTTCAATACTATCTCCATGAATACAGGTAGTTATCTCGCAAATAACAAGTCACAGGATCCCACAAATTGGAGAAAACTGAAATCAATACTTGTGTTCACCTAAATATTGGCAAATTCATGTATTTATTTTCCATCCAGTTCTGATTTGTACTTTTGGAAGATTTGCTGTTAGACTGCATTGAAAGTGGTTCTCAGTAGCTCTCTGACCACATAAGGATGGAAAGTGCTGTTGTAAATCAGCTCACTCTCAGCAGTTAACTGCCAGCCCTCCGACCATGATGATATGAGCTACTGCAGTGGTTCCCAAACTTTAACAGCCCACGAACCCCTTTCACTAAATTGTGACATCTCGTGAACCCCCTCCTAAAAATGAATATTTCCAGGGATTTAAGTTTAAATGTCCTCAGTGTGATGGATTCGCTTGCCTTGCTCTGCAAAGCTCTTGGAAGTCTGGAACCACTGGAGAAAGATAAAGTCTCAGGTCTGGTTCGGCATCAAGTCTGTTTCTGTATTTGGTTTTCAGATGTGCATACGAGGAAAATGCTTTCTCGCATAAGTATGTTGTTGAAAACGGTAACAAAACTGCAGCAGCTTTTTCTGCCAGAAAGGGGTACTCGTTTCTTAAACTCAGCCAAAAGTTGATCAATGATAGATTTCTGAAACTCCTTTTCAGTTCGTAATCACAGGAGATCTCAATCAATTTCTCTTTTTCCTGGTGTTTAATATCTGTGTTGAGAAAGTGGTATCATCAGAAGGGTTGCGAATTCAATCATTATCACCTGACATAGCCGGAAAGTATTCCCTGAAAGTTGTGCAAAGTCCTTTTAGGTGTACAATTATATTGGTTTTAGTGCACTGATCCAACTGAAGTTTATGTTCTGCCAGGAAGTCATGAAGATTACTGAAACACTCAGCTTGATTGTTTTCCAAACAACTTCCCCAGAACTGCAACTTCTTTATCAGGGATTCAACTCACTCTTGCACATTGAAAACTGTTATATTGAGGCCTTGAAGAGATAAATTTAGGTCATTAATTCTTGAGAAAATATCTGCTAAATAAGCTAGGCTCTGGAGCCAGACATTATTTTCCATACAGCTGGCAAGATGGAAAGGGTGGCTGTTGAAAAAAAACTAGGATTTCCGTTCTAACCTCAAACAAGCACACAAGGATTTTACCTCTTGAGAGCCATCTAACTTCAGTATGGGTCAACACACAGTCATGTATACTACCCATTTCTTCACAAAGTACGTGAAATATTCTGGAATTTGTTGGCCATGATTTTATGAAATTCACCATTTTCACTGCATTGTCCAGCACTTCCTTCAGTCCCTCTGGCATGCATTTTGTTGCAAGGGCTTGTCTATGGATGCTACAATGAGTCCAAGAGACTTTTGATGCAACCTTTTTTGTTCGAGCTACAAATCCAGTATACTTCCCCGTCATTGATGTGGCCCCATCAGTGCAAATGCCTAGGCAATGAGCCCAATCTATTTCCTTTTCTTGAAAATATGCATTAGTCAGATTGAAGATATCTTCTCCAGTTGTACGTTCTTCCAATGGTCGGCAAAACAACAAGTCTTCTTCAACCATACCTTCATTCACATAACGTACAAACAGTAGCAAAATAGCTAGATTAGCTACATCAGTTGATTCATCCAACTGTATAGCATACTATGGACTATTTTTTGCTCTATGTACAATTGTGGTCTCTCCATTATTTGACATGTCATTAATTCTTCGTGACAACGTATTATTGGACAAAGGTACCATGTCAATCCTTTTTGCAGCCTTTTCTCCGAGCATGCAATGAACTACGTCTTTTATACATGGACCAATCAAGCTCTCTGCTATGGTATGGGCTTCTGATGCTTTTGCTACTCGGTAGCTCACCCGGTATGATGCTTTAAGTGCATTTTCATGATCAGTACTTGCTTTGGATATAAAACTGGTAATGTCAATTTTCTTCTCAGCTAATTTTCGCGTGAAAAAATCAACAGGCTTGTCGAGTTGTGCAGGATGCCTAGTTTCTAAATGGCACCAAAGTAGAGAAGGTTTGAGGCTGCTGTTTGCTAGAACATCACCACAAATCACACACAGTGGTTTTGGATGTTCTTGATCACCAATGCATGTAAAGCCATATTTTCTATAATCATCATCATATTTTCTTTTCTTTGTAAGTGACTTTCCAGGACCATCATGATCATTAGACTTAGATTTTCCACAGTGTGGACTTGAGGAAACACTAGCTGATTCCAGCGTCTTTACACTTTCCTTTTTCAGCCACTTATCCATTGAACTTGTGTACAAAAGTTCTAATAAAAATAACAGAGAGAGAGACTGCTAACAACCAACAAACTAGAAACTGAGAAGATTAATTCACTGAAGCAAATCAGCACTCCAGAGAGAAGGACAATTACTGAGACACCTTAACACTCCAACACTGGCTACAACGTGCTTCTGGCTAGTTTGGCTCGCAAACAGCTTTTCTTCCACCGAGGAAGGTGGGACAGGGATCCGAGCTGCCACCTGCACCCCGCTTGGAGTGCTGGGGTTCGGGGCTGCTGGCTCCCCTGCTGACAAGGGAGGGCTGGGGCTGCTGGCTCAAACTGCCCAGCCCCGCTCTCCCTGGGGCTCGGGCTGTCTGCCCTGCAACTGGGTCCAAGCAGAGTCCTCTGGCCGCCATTAATGAAATTTTTCTTGTGAACCCCCGGGGGTTCGCGAACCCCACTTTGGGAACCACTGAGCTACTGTGACCCACAAGTGGTTCTCCTCTGTGCCCGATTCACAGAGTATATGACTTTGTCCCAGCTCTAGCTAGAAAGCTTTACCTCAAGATCTAGTAGCTCATGCTTTTAGCTCTGCATGTCCCCAGTTCAGTCCCTGATGTGTTTGCCAAAATGGCAGCTGTCACCAGAGGACAAGACAATGGGGAATGGTCTCCCCTTTAGTAGCTATTTCCCTGCCAAGAGCCTGATCCAAAGTCCACTTAATAGACTTTGGATCAAGTCCCATATGCCTGAATTGGCATCACAGACTTGGTGGAATACGTCATATGCCTGGAACATTAATATAGAAAAGTATAGCATATTCAGGAAGGAAAGGCAGGGTAAAAAGGCAGGAGGTGTTGCATTGCACATCAAGAATATATGCCCTTGTCCTGAGGTCCGGAAGGAGGTGCAAGACACACCAGTTCAGAGTCTCTGGGTAAAGATAAAAGGGGTAAAAAATAGGGATGACATCATGGTCGAGATCTACCACATACCACCAACAGGAAGAGGATGTGGATGAGGCACTTCTAGAATAAATAACAAAAATATCTAAAACACAAGACCTGGTAGTAATGGGGGACTTTAACTACCCAGACATCTGTTGGAAAAGTAATACAAAACCCCACAAAATTTCCAGTAAGTTCTTGGAATGTATTGGGGAAAACTTTTTGTTCCAGTAAGCGGCGGAAGTAACCATGGGCAATGAGTATCATAGGCAGGGGTAGGCTGTGTGTCCCCAAACAGCCTAGCATGGCCCCGCCCAGGCTCCGCCCCCAGGCCAGGCCCCCTCCTTCAGTTCCCAGCACTCTGCCCTGGCTGGCTCAGGCTGGCTGGCCTGTCTCCCGCAAGGAGTCAGGGTGGCTGGTGCTGGGGCCGTGCTGCCTGGCACACTGGGACTTGGTGCGCTGCACCCACACCACCTGGTGCTTTGGGGCTGGGCTGTCTGGTGCACGGGGGCTAGAGGCACTGCGGGCGTGCTGCCCGTAGCACCAGGGCTGGGGCCTCACCCCCCGTCCGCCTGTGCTGGGGCTGTGGTGGGAGTGCTCTGGGCTCCTGTGGGGGAGGGGTGCAGAAGGAGAGAGGGAGAGGAGGGGCAGAAGGAGAAGGGCGGGGCCTTGGGCACAAGGGGAGGGCCAGGGACTAGCCTCCCCCAATGGCTGGGTCACTTGCCGCCCATGGAAGTAACCAAGGAGACAGCCATTTTAGACTTGATTCTGACTAACAGGGAGGAATTGGTAGCAAATCTGGAGATAGAAGGCAATTTGGTTGAAAGGAATCACGAAATGATAGATTTCATGAATCTAAGGAAAAGAAGGAGTGAGAGCAGCGGAATAAGGAAATGGACTTCAAAAGAGTAGACTAACAAATGCTGAAAACTGGTAAATAAGGTCCCATGGGAAGAAAATCTAAGGGGAAAGTCATTCAAGAGAGCTGGCAGTTTCTCAAGGAGACACTATTAAAGGCACAACTGCAAACTAACCTGATGAGAAGGAAAGAGAGGAATAACAGTAAGAGTGCAATATGGCTCTTTAATAACCTGAACAATCAAAAAGGAATCTTACTACAAGTGGAAACATGGACAAATTGCTAAGGAGGAGGAGTTCAATACAATAGCATAAGCTAGGGTTACCACACTCCACGGGGCCCCGGCCCCGCCCCCAGCCACGCCCATGCCCCGCCCCAACTCCGCCCCTCCCAAAGTCTCCGCCCCCTCCCCTGCTTCCCGCGAACATTTAATTCGCGGGAAGCCTGAAGCAGGTAAGGGGGGGGGGATGGGGGGAGGAGGTGCGGCCCAGGCTGGCCCCCCCGGCCCGCCCAGCACTGCCGGCCGGCGCACCCCCCCGGCCCCGCGACCCCGGACCGGCTCCCGGACCGGCTCAGCGCACCCCCGCGGCTCCCGGCCCAGCGCACCCCCGCGGCCCAGCGCACCCCCGTGGCCCCCCGGCCCGGCGCACCCCCGCGGCTCCGCGACCCCGGACCGCCCCCCGGCTCAGCGCACCCCCGCGGCCCGGTGCACCCCCGCGGCCCCGGACCGGCTCCCGGACTGGCCCCCTGGCTCAGCGAACCCCCGCGGCCCCGCGCACCCCCCCGGCCCCGCGGCCCGGCGCACCCCCCCGGCCCCGCGACCCCGGCCTGGCTCCGGGACCGGCCCCGCGGCCCGGCGCGGCTCCGCGGCCCGGCGCACCCCCGCGGCTCCGCAACCCCGGACCGGCTCCCGGACCGCCCCCCCGGCCCAGCGCACCCCCGCGGCTCCGCGGCCCGGCGCACCCCGGCGGCCCGGCCCCCTGCTCCCCGCCCGGCCCCGCGCCCAGCCCGGCCGGGCATTGCGACCCCGGCCCCGCACCGGCCCCGGCCAAAGAGGCCCCGGCCGAGCCCTCCCTCCCTCCCGATTTTCCCGGACATGCCCGGCTTTTGGGGATTTCCCCCCAGACGGGGATTTGAGCCCCCAAAAGCCGGACATGTCCGGGAAAATCCGGACGTATGGTAACCCTACATAAGCATGTATGGGAAAACATTAGAAAGGCTAAAGCACAAAATGAGTTATACCTAGCAAGGGACATAAAAGGCAATGAGAAGAGATTCTTTAAATACATTAGGAGAAAAGGAAAGATGAAGAAAAGTGTAGGTCTTCTGTTTAGCAGGGAAGGACAACTAATAACTGATGACATCAAGAACCTGGGATGTTAATGCCTATTTTGCTTCAGTCTTCACTAACAAAGTTAATGGTTAATTCACATTAACAACAAGGAGGACTTGGGTAATAAAGTGGAGAATATGCTTATAAAATTTGCAGATGACAACAACCTGAGAGGGATTGCAAGCACTTTGGAGGACAGGATTTGAATTCAGAACAACCTTGAGAAATTGGAGAATTGGTCTGAATACAAGATGAAATTCAGTAAAGACCAGTGCAAAGTACTTCACTTAGGAAGGAAAAATGAAATGCACAACTATAAAATAAGGAATCACTGCCTGGGATCTGGGTGGTATAGTGGATCACAAATTGAATGAGTCAACAGTGTGATGCAACTGCAAAAAATGCTAATATCATTCTGGGATGTATTAACAAGTGTGTCATATGTAAAACAGGAGAGACAATTTTTCTGCAAACACACACCTGTCAGGGATGACGTATGCACAGAGGAAACACAGAGCAGAGCATGAGAGCAGTGGTAAGTACTGCACATCTCTATTCATGCACACCTCCTGATTGCTGGGCCAATGGGCTGAACCTTTGCTGAGTCACTGGGCAAAGAGGCACATCTCAGAGAGGCCTGCACGTGTTCTGGATTGCACCCTCTGGTTTGGGGAGCCTGGTTGAGGGAATGATGAACCATGCAGTTAACCTTTTTCCTAGCACATGCACCTTTCCAGCAGAGCAACACTTTTTGGACAGGACAGCTATTCACTGAGGAGCACTTGTCTCACCTCTTGCCAGGAGAATAGCATGCTAAAAACACATGAAAATAATTTTTTTCCCCAAAAAACAATGTTTACATTCAATTTTTCTAAGGGTACGTCTATACTTACCTCTGGGTTCGGCGGTAAGCAATCGATCTTCTGGGATCGATTTATCGCGTCTTGTCTAGACGCGATAAATCGATCCCGAAAGTGCTCGCCGTCGACACCGGTACTCCTGCTCCGCAAGAGGAGTATGCGGAGTCAACGGGGGAGCCTGCCTGCCGCGTGTGGACCCGCGGTAAGTACCTTGTAGTTCGAACTAAGATACTTCGACTTCAGCTACTTTATTCACGTAGCTGAAGTTGCGTATCTTAGTTCGAACTGGGGGGTTAGTGTGGACCAGCCCTAAGCAGCTCTAGTGAAAAACCTGATATTGTTTGCCTTTCTATGTGCCATGTGCTGCTTTGAATGTTTCCAACCATATCTGCTTTGCTCTTCTGCAGCACTACATGTATCAGGGCTCAATTAATCCCATTGAGCTAGATTATCAGACCAGTTAAGCATGCAATTGCTTGTGCAAAACGTGTGTCTATCTACCATGCAGGCACAGATTGGTTATAAATAGCTAATTAAATGCATTTGCACCCAGACACCTAATTTGCATGCACAATTGTCAGAATAGGGTGCTAAAATTAAAGACACAATGTGGACTTCAACTGCAATTGTGCACCTAAACTGTTTAAAAATCTGAGGCATTGAGTTAAATTTTCACATTGTGCCTCCTTGTGTAATAACAATAATCTCCACTGCCTTAGAGTATAATTGCAATAAAGAGCTTTTTGTGATTCATTCAGTGTTTATTCAGTCAGTAAACAGCCCTTTACTTCATTTTTATACTACAAAGCAAATGAGATTATTGCTTAAATGGTCCAGTAGTGACTAGCTTCTGTCCTCTGGCTTGTTTGTTCAGTTTGTTTGTGTGTTGTGGTTTTGGAAAAGAAAACTTGTTTAAAATTAGCTCCCAATAAATCACAGTAACAATGAAGTGAGAGTTTCTGCAGTGTGACAGATTTGTGGCTTTTTATGTTTGTAATGATGATATGTTTTCTAGTTTATTTATTCCCTTCGGCCTTTAGTCTCCCAAACTCTGAGATCTGCTGCAGTGAAGTTTCAAGAGCCTAGAACTTGGGAGGATCCCTGGGAGGATCTCCAAAAAGGAGAACTTCAGAAGTTAACGGAAGAGAGCCAATAAGCTAACTTAGTACGACAGGCTGTGTGGTCCAGTGGATAGAGCCCGGGACTGGGCATCAGAAGACCTCTATTCTAGTCCCAGCTCTGTCTTGGCCATGTGACGTTGAGCAGTTTGGTTCACCTACCTGTTCCTCAGTTTCCCCATCTGTATAATGGTGATTACACTTACCTCCTTTGCAAAGTGCTTTGAGGTCTACAGATGACAAGAGCTAAGTATCATCATTACTCAAAGAATCTCCAAGGGAAAGACCACAGTAGGCCCATAAATTTGTTTTCTGGAACACTCCTCACCTCTCCAAGAACATGTTTTCCAGCTCATTAGGCTCCCAGTTATAACAGTGACGAGTGGGAGAACAAACAAAACTCAGCTGTAGTGAATATACTGGGTGTTCTTCATTCACTCCTTTCTCAAATGTGCAAATGGAACAGTGCAGAATGATTCCATTCCATGAGGCTACCAGACATAATCACCAAATGGAGGTGTTGTTGTTTCAAGCAGTACTAGATAAATGGCATTTCTTATTTCATCTGTGCCACCTTTCAGATGTTGGTGAAGTGTTTCAATGAGAATTATTGATTTTCTGTATTTAGTACAAAGCCAGTACTTAGTACAATTCAATATTCAGGAGGTGCCAATTGCCTATGAATACCTGACAATGATTCAGTCACCTTCCATTTCTGTAACTGCTTTTACATTCCCACCCCATGAATTATATTCTTCAAAATTCACCTATGAAGGGAACCCATTTACAGAGATTGTGCTGAATTTTCTAACTTTGGGTGACTCAGTCAGGATATACAGTGCTCTATTTGCAGGAGCGCCGCTAGCTTTTCTGCCGCCCTAGGCGGCGGAAGGTCCCACCCTGAAATGCCTCTGCGGTTGCTGCCCCCCAAATTGTAGCGCCCTAGGAGACTGCCTAGGTCGCCTAATGGGTTGCGCCGGCCCTGTCTCTTTGGGACTTAGAGTGCTGCTTATGTGTCCAAATGACATCTACAGTCTGTGCCAATTTGAGCACCCAAACGGGCACCCTAAATGAATTGGCCAAATTTATAAATTGGGACTCTCAACCTGCTTAGACCCCTGTTTTGTTCCTAAGGAAAGATAAATGTTACACTGGATTCTTGGATCTTACCTTAGAAAGTATGAGGCAAAAGATTCAAAAATTGGAACCCAAATTAATCCCTCACATGCCAGCAAAAGAAGAAAAGAAAGTTTGGGTTCAACTCTAAAGGTTTCATTTGAGCCCCTTTCTCCTAGATAAATGGGTGTTAGGAATTCAGCAGATCGAGTTTCTAATCCGAGTAAATACTACAGCAGTCACTCAGTGTGATGTTCGAGATACGCACTGTGGCCCAGATCTTCAAAGGTATTTAAGAGCCTGACTCCCATTGATTTCAATGCGAATTAGGCACCTACATACCTATGAGGATCTGGGCTTGAGATGCTACAGGCTCAGTCTAATCAGACGAGATATAAACCAAGCTTTCTCCATGTTCACGTGCCCATTAAACATCTCTGCCACTTTCTTTAAGAATATTATTTAAATAGTCAGTTTCTTTATCCTGATTTATTAAAAGCATCTATCCCAAGCTCAGTTGGAGTTGGAATTCAGCCAGGGCACTGAGATTAATATATTTTCTGTACCTAAACTTCTCCTTCAGTTACAACTGCATGCAGAATACTTCTCTGCTTCCTACCCTAAATTAGATTGTATTGGTGTGCACCATTTTATGGCAGCCACTTTTTACCAGAAGGCAATGATTGAAATTATTCTTATATACAAGAGGCTAAAACCTGAGTTCATTGAAGTCAGTGGCAAAACCCGCCCTGACTCCAATGTGAGTGTGGGAACAGTACCGTAGTTAGTAAAGTACCCTATCCGTGATTGCCATCAGTTATCACACAGTTCCCATCGACTTACTGGGAAGCTATAGTGAATAGTGTGCAGAACACATCCCGTTACCGGGCAGTAACCCATTACATAACTCATGTTTCCAAGGCAAATAGTTGTGCTGATAGTGGTAACTTTACTGCAGATCCTCAGACATATAGCAGCGATATGCATATATTAAAGGGGAGATGCTGAAAGGCACAAAAAGACATCAATCAATGGGAGTTAGGCATAAAGAGAAGTTAGGTGCTTATGAAACTCTCTCCCTTAGTTACTATCATAAGATAAACTACTGTCAATAACACACATTGAGGTGACTGCTTAGACAATTGTCATCCGTGGTTCCCAGGTATGCCTACCTGGTTTGAAAATTCAACTTGCAACTCGTGTGCAATTGCATTTATACAGATCATTGCCACCATGGGAGTTTTCTGCATAAAAGCATTGAACATCTAGCACTGGGCTCTGTATGGATACCGAATGCATGTCTTAGCCAAGTAGGAATATATGTACTTCACAGCGTACTTCACTGTACATGCACAAGAAACTTGCTAAATGCCCCACATTTGTTCCCGTTAACATGTGTCTCCCTAGATCAGATATTCATTTCACAGGGCAATGGTGATTTATGAAACACATTTTGGTGTGCAGGTAACCAGATAATGTCTCCATTTAGTAGATGGAAAGTATGCTTCCCTTTATCAAATCTATTTTTTATTGCTTTAAAACCTGGCATTGCTTTAGGAGTTTATTCTTACAGCTGATTTGTTTCTTTCACTGTGCTTCATTGTAAAAGGGTTTTCACTTTTAGCTCACAAGAGTTTTCAGTTTGGTGCTTGGAGAACATGTGTTTCATTTAAGCAAGGAAAGGAAAGACGGGCTTGTGGGGAAGGCATTGGATTAGCATTTAGGGGAGCTGGGTTCAATTATCAGTTCTGCCATACCCATCCTCTGTGCAAATCACTTTGTGTCCCTATGTCTCAGTTCCCTTGCTGTAAAATGGGAATAATACTCCAATGTCTGCCCTTTGCCTTCTTTTATCTATTTGTTCATAAACTCTTCAGTGAAGGATCTGTATCTTAATCTGTGTTTGTACAGCACCTAGCATAATGGGTCCCTGATCTCAGTGGGGGCTTCTACCTATTGATATATGAACAATAAATAAAAAACATTTTGAAGAAAGGATTGCACACATTCCTGCAGTGGTTCCTGGTGCAGTCTCAGAGACACTGGAAATAAACTGTCTTTTCAAACACGGCCCATGGACATGATGAAAAGAACTGCCTCGAATCATCCCAACTTTTCTCACTATTAAACAGCAGTCACAGCTCCTTCTTTTTTTGATTTTCTTTTTTTTCTTCTTTAACCTGGCAGCCTCAGTCAATAAGCCATAAGCGCCTAGCTAAGAAGAACTGCTGTCATCAGACGAAAAGGCCTCCAAGTCCACTTCCCTAACAACCTATTTTAATAACAAGAGCAATAACGGGATTTATTATGCATGCTGCTCTCTGCAATCATTTCTGAAGAGAAAATTAGTTTGAAGCCTTGGGCGACAGTTGAACTCTCGGAGGCGCCTAAAATAAAATAAGGAAGGGAGGGAGAAAAATAATAATAACTGGGAAAAGAGTGCGATGGGAGAAGTTACTGGAGCAAGCGTGTTGGTAAACTAACTCTGACTTGCTCTCACCCTCTGGGAGATTAGGAGCTTTGTCACTCGGGGCTCTGGACGGTTTCAAAATGTTGTGATCTTGGGCTCTCTTTGGCCCTGCAGGCACCAAAGGGGGCCAAGACAGATTGATGCACTGCATGAATTGGTGCTGGATTGCCCTGACATTCAGATTTACTGCGCGAGGAGAGCTACAGTAAATCGCAGAAGCCTCTGCACTGAGGAGAAAACGTCAGCTGTATGGAGAGGGTTTAAAAAGGAAAAAGGGATGGTTATGCTGCTGGAGAGGGGAGGAAAGGAGCAGCCAGCTGGTGGTCACACATTAATCCTGCAGCAGAGCCGGCCCTAGGCATGTGCCGATGGGGTGGCTGCATAAGGTCCCACATTGTGTGGGTCTCTGTCCTATCAAGCCCCGCAACAACCCAGCAAAACGTATAGCCTCTCCCATCAGTTGTAATCATTCAACTCCACCCACACATACCTTGAAATACGAGCATGGAAGCCCAGTCCACTCTGGGCTCACAATGGCAAATACCCTGATCCAGACTGCATAACTCTCACCAGCTGAGAGTGGACAGTGCCAGCTGGGGAAGGGGCACAGCTAGGATGGTGGAAGGTTGGAGTGATTTAGCATGTTACCACCACAGCCTCTGTAGATTTCAAAAGTCTGCCTCAGGCATGACATCCCTTACTTGTCACAGGGTCCCGCAAAACCTAGGGATGGCTCTGCCCTGAGACATCCCACCTTACCCCAACTCTTCCCAAAGCCAGAATCAACAGAGGAACTAAGCAAGGATTGGGGGTGATATAATGTCCTCTCTACCCCATGAGCACAGTTCAGGACAACTCTATTGACCCTTCCACATCTCCAACATGGAAGGTTGTGACCAGTGGATCGATTTGTCACAGATCCAGTCGCTACACCCACATTTCTCTCCCAGTCCATCTCTGCACTCCCCCTGATCCCCATGTACATCTGCTCCCATACCTCTGCAGAAGACCACCACAGTGTCAATGCATTCCATGGCTCCTGAGCTGATGGGTGAATTCCAACATGTGTGCAGGAATTTCACTGAATGGGAGACTTCAGACATTGTTACATGGGGACCTGCTGTGCCAGTGCTAGTCCCAGTTAAGTTCAGAGTACTAGAAAAAACCTTAATGTAACCTGATGCAGCATAATGGGTGGTTGAGGGTGGATAGCAGCACCTGGAGAGGGGACATGGCCAGGATGGTTGAAGTATGCAATGATTTAATGCATCGCTGCTGTAATGTCTGCTGGTAATGAACCTGTAAAGCTCAAAGCCGAGATTAAAACTACCTTTCCCAAAAAGAAACCCAACGAAGGCCACACTAGATTCATCATTTACTGTCTCCTTCATATGATTTCCCCATGAGTTCAGTACTACTCATTGGTGCAAAAAGGTTTAATTCGCACCAGCAAGGGGAAATCTGGGCATACAAATTCACAGCACTTAAAACCAACAGCAACATGTGCTGTGCTTCCACACACACACACAAAAAAGCAATTCTTCTTTTTCATAAGAATGTAAGAACATAAGAATGGCCATACTGGGTTAGATCAGTAGGCCATCTAGTCCAATATCTTGTCTTCCAACTGTGGTCCACACCAGATGCTTCAGAGAGAATGAACAGAAGAGGGCTATTATCAAGTGATCCACCCCATTGTCCAGTCCCATCTTCTGGTAGTCAGAGGCTTAGGAACGGCCAGAGCATGGGGTTGTGTCCCTGACGATCTTAGCTGATAGCCACTGATGGATCTATCCTCCATGATTATTTTTTAATCCATTTATACTTTTGGCCTTCACAACATCCCCTGCTAATGAGTTCCACAGGTTGACTGTGCATTGTGTGAAGAAGTACTTCCTTATGTCTGTTTTAAACCTACTGCCTATTCATTTAATAGGTGACCCCTGATTTGTACGATACGTGATGGGGTAAATAACACATCCTTATTCACTTTCTCCGCACCTCTATCATATCCCCCCTTAGTCATCTCTTTTCTAAATTGCACAGTCTTTTTAATCTCTACTCAGATGGAAGCTGTTCCATACCCCTCATCATTTTTCTGTCCTTCTCTGTACTTTTTCCAATTCTAATATATCTTTTTAGAGAAGGGGTGACCAGACATGTTGGCAGTATTCAAGGTGTGGGTGTACCATAGATTTATATAATGGCACTATGATATTTCCTGTCTTATTATCTATCCCTTTCCTAATAGTTTCTAACATTCTGTTAGCTTTTTTGCTTGCTACTGCACGCTGAGTGGATGTTTTCAGAGAACTATCCAAATGACTCCAAGATCTCTTTTTTGAGAGGTAACAGATAATTTAGACCCCATCATTTGTATATATAGTTGGGATTATGTTTTCCAATGTGCATTACTTTGCACTTATCAACATTGAATTTCATCTGCCACTTTGTTGTCCAGTTGCCCAGTTTTGTGAGATCCCTTTGTAACTCTTTGCAGTCAGCTTTGGACTTAACTATCTTGAGTAACTTTGTATCATCTGCAAACTTTGCCACCTCACTGTTTATGCCTTTTTCCAGATCATTTATAAATATGTTGAATTGCACTGGTCCCAGTACAGATCCTTGGAGAACCTTGGTATTTATCTCTTTCTACTGTGAAAACTGACCATTTATGCCTACCCTTTATTTCCTATCTTTTACTCAGTTAGTGATCCTTGAGAGGACCTTCCCTCGTATCCCCATGACTGGTTACTTTGATTAAGAGACTTTGGTGAGGAACCTTGTCAAAGGCTTTCTGAACGTCCAAGTACACTACACTTGGGTCACACTTGTTCATGTTTACTGCCCCCCCTCAAGGAATTATAATAGATTGGTGAGGCATGACTTCTCTTTACAAAAGCTGTGTTGACTCTTCCCCTGTATATTATTTTCATTTGTGTGTCTAATAATTCTGTGCTTTACTATATTTTCAACCAATTTGCCTGGTACTGAAGTTAGGCGTACCAGCCTGTAGGTGCCAGAATCACCTCTGGAGCCTTTTCAAAAATCGGCTTTGCATTAGCTATCCTTCAGACATCTCATACAGAAACTGATTTTAGCAATAGGTTACATATCACAGTTAGCAGATCTGCAGTTTCATACCTGTATTCCTTCAGAACTCTTTGGTGAATACCATCTGGTCCTGGTGACTTATTATTTTGAATTTATTAATTTGCTCCAAAACGTCCTCTGTTGACACTTCAGTCCGGGACAGTTCCTCCAATTCATCACCTAAAAAGAATGTCTCAGGTATGGAAATCTCCTTCACATCTTTTGTACTGAAGACTTGATGCAAAGAATTACTTTAGCTTCTCTGCAATGGCCTTGTCTTCCTTGAGTGCTGCTTTAGCACCTTGATCATCCAGTGGCCCCATTGATTGTTTGGCAGGCTTCCTGCTTCTGATGTACTTTAAAAAATTTTGCTGTTAGTTTTTGTGTCTTTTGCTACTTGTTCTTCAAATTATTTTTTGGCCTGCGTAATTATACTTTTATATTTGACTTGCCAGAGTTTATGCTCCTTATTTTCCTCAGTAGGATTTGTTGTATTTTTGTCTCTAACCCCCTCTATTACTCTATTATTTAACTATGGCGACATTTTTTTTGGCCCTCTTACTGTTTTTTTTAATTATTACTTGGGGGTATATATTTACTCTGAGCCTCTATTATGGTGTTTTTAAAAGTTTTCATGCCACTTGCAAGCATTTTACTCTTGTGACTGTTGTTTTTAATTTCCATTTAACTAGCTTTCTCATTTTTGTGTAGTTCCCCTTTTTTAAGCTAAATGCTACGGTGGTGGGGTGTTTTTTTTTTTTTGACATTTTCCTCCCTCCAAGAATGTTAAAGTTAATTATATTATGGTTGCTATTCCTAGCTGTTCAGCTATATTCACCACTTGGTGGAGGACCAGCACTCTAGGCCAGTCAACACATAATTGTTCTCCTTAAAAGAAAAGTAAAATCAAGGGAAAGAGATGTGTGCATATGTTTGAAGTCTCTCTGTGTGCATGTGTACATGTGTGAGGTCTGTGTGTGCGTGTGCATGTATGCCAGATAAAGGCAATTTTTTTTGGAAGGGAGTAGGTGCTGTTTTTTTTAATTCTTGATTTTATTTTCCTTCAAGCAATACATGAGTTTAACTTCTGGAAACACTGTAGCTCCAGATGACTGAGACCATAATTTCAAACCTGCTATTAGTTGCTCCTTGCTTTTTGGGCTATGGTTTGAGGACAGATTACTTGCTTCAAATCTGGAGCTCTAGGCCATCCCCTTTGAAATGTGAGCAGAGGCCAAGGAAAACAATGTGTGGTTATTGTTTAAAAAGACATGCTAGCATTAAAATATATGAGCGCTTAAAGGGACATCAGAGAACAGGGTCTTCTGCTGGATTCCACTAGGCTCTTGGCTAACCAAGCAATTCCATAGTGATATTTATGGCTTGTATATAAAAAAGAAAATAGACTGGATTCTTGTGGCCATTTGGTACCCACGTCTTTAACATTTAGCTGCTTATTCATTCTAAAGAGCTGGATTTAATAAGACAGTTATTGTATGTTATTTAAATACCAATTGATTATTAAAAACATATTTATTTATAACTACATATTATAAAGTACTTAGGGATGTGCAGCCAATCAGATCAGTGGACTGGCTGATGAACATTCCTTCCTAACCCCATCATTTTATATATAGAAAAGAGGTTGACTTGTGCCGCGGGATAGAGCTAACTGCTTTTATGGGTCATTTCTTCCTTTGATGAATACTTGTAACTCCCATTATCGTTAATAGTACCTATGCGTTCATATTGGGCAGAAAAAAAATTGATCTCCTTCAATGATTCCATTGACTTTGTTCCAATCTGAGGTTACGTGTAGGGCCATGGAATGTTCCCAGTTTTAATCAAATGTGCCTAATATATTCTTTGAGTAAGCTCTTCTTTCACTGCTTACATAGATCCTGGAGGGTTCTTCTGTTTTTACGATATGCTGTGCCATAAACAGTTGTGTATGACTGTAAAGTGAAACCTTATTAAGAATTACTCACCTAAATATGGCTAAACACACTCCTTGGTTTACACTAGTTTCATACAAGGTAATCGTAATAATAGAGATTATTCTCTTTATATGATGTCTTTTGTCCTGGAAGTTCACACACACAGGGGGCTAATGAGAACATAAGGGACCAGGAAAATGCAGCCTCCTCTGGGATAGCAAGTATTAAACAGCATGCTGCAATAATACAAAATGGCGTAGGTAGAGGGAAAATTAGGTTAGACAATGCTTAACTGCCCATACTGAGGTGACCAGAACACTAAAGTGTTCGGAATAGTGGCACAGGGGTTTAATCAGGCTGACAGTGCAATAATTCCTAAGCAGAGTCACTCCATGCTGTGGAACAAGGGAAGTTCCCGGAGGAGCAGATGGTAGGAGTAAAAAGGAGAAAGCAGCAGGGAGCCAGGAAGCATGAGAGGTGCAGAAGCTCTGCATGAATAACACTGCCTAGCTGATCCCCTGAGATCCACAGAGTCTGGGGTCCAACCTCCTTGCTTTGGAGGGGAAAGACACATCAAGGAGAAAACAAACTGAGTAAAACTTAAACGTGTTTTTTTCCCCATTGATCTTCTTCTGTGGTTTTCCTGTGTGAGGGGGCAATCTGGGGCCTAGTTTACAATTTCTCTGCCTTATTAAACAGACAGTGAATGAGGGATTCCCATTCTTTCTCTTCTATTTTTTTCTGGTTGCTCCATCTCCCTCTACTGCTTCCAAACAAAATCCATTTGATTAAGAAATGTCCCAGCAAAGCTTGCTATTTCCAGAATTCATTTCCAAATACAAAGTGCCACTGCTGTTGCAGATACTGATTCTTTACTCAGAGAAAACGTTAACAGTAAAAGAGGTCTGAATCCTAGCCAAAAAGCAAGACAATCCCATTATATATATATATATATATATATATAGGAAAATGAACCCAAAACAGGGAAGCCCTAAAGAAGAAAAAAATTAGAGAAACTAGGCTTGTCTGCAAAAAAGGAACCCTGCAGAGATATGATCTCAGCTGAATGGCAAATTTGTCAAACTCCCATATTTGGGTGGCCTGATGAACTAATTGTGTGCAATGAAAATGGCCTGTTTTCCCCTCTTGCAACTCCCATTAACATCTTTGTTACACACATGGGAGTCACATCCTCGGCTGGTATAAATCAGCATAACTCTATTGAAATCAATGTAGCTACATTGATTTACGCCAGCAGAGGATCTGGCCCAAGGAAAACAGACCCTGCAATGAAGTATTAATGCAGTGGAAACCTAACAAATCCTCTTGCACCAAAGTGCTTTTCTTTTAACAAGTCCCTTATTTTCGAGGTATTCATTTAACGTTGTGCAGATATCTTGTGAAATGTGTTTTGGTTCAGTACCTAAAATGTCTTCAATTAGCAGATCTGTTGATAAGGTCATTTTTCTATTGTATTTTTTTTTCCTCTTGGATTTGTTCTTATTGGAGGTTTGTTCATTAACCAGAAAGCTTTAAAAAAAGGCTTAGAGAAAAAGAGAGAATAAACAGGGCATCACTATGTTTCCATAGCCATCTAGGTTTGGTGCATGGATAATGTATTTGTTTTTTAATTAACATGGATTTGTGCACAGACACCTCCTTTGCCTAATTAAGTGGATTACTTTTAAAATTTCAGTCCACATGGGGGCTAGTCCTGCTCTTATTGAAGTCATTGGAAAAGGCCCAACAAAGCGGGAGCAACCTCAGACCAAGATTTGCAGTTTTGTGGCAACGTCAGTGTATCCCTCACTCTCAGGTGCTTCTTAGGTGCACATTACTGTAGCATCCGAGCTCCAACATCTGCCTGAATAATTTATTATGAATATGTTGTATGATGAATGTCACCCTTTTATCTGCTCACAAACTGTTAGTGAACTGATCCTGAATTCTATTACCATCTTATTTGCTTGCTATTCACCCAAGAGTTTGTGTCAACAAATTTCAGCCTTGCAAATTGTTCACTTGGAATATTTGCTGTTTGTGTGATGTGTGACTGGTCATGTAAATCAATAATGCTGTTTCCTAGCCATGCCTCCATGGCTGCAGAGGATCCCCTGGCAGCAGAACGTTGAGATGTTAGGGGTAAGGATTTGAGAACGCCAAGAATGGGGCAGGTCATGGACAGGGCAGGGGTAGAGCTGTGCAGATTCCTCGACCTCCATCCTTAGCGGGTAGGGTTGCCACCTATCCAGGTTTTCCCAGGATTGTCCTTTTTTTGAGATAGCTGTCTATGGAAATCTGTAAAGGTACTCCATGCACACTGCCAGCTGTCCAGTTTTAGGGGCTCAGTCTCCTCCAAGATTTCACAGTCTCAGATGTCTCAGAAATGGCAACCCTATTAAGTGTGGAGTATGCCAAGGGCCACAGAATGTACTCCAACCACTGCACTGCCTCTACAAAGCAACTCTCAGCCTGGAGAGGGAGGATTTGGATTCCCTGTGCCTGTGCCCAGCAACCAGCCCTACTCGTCAGCTTAGTATTTGTCCCTCTAGTTCACAGAAATTGTTTGAGTTCATCAGTAATATAAACAGGTGACATGATCAGCTTTGTCCTCACTCTGCCATTACAGAGAGAGGGCAGCTCTGGGACACACCAGCTGCTTAATCATATTGTTATTATAGCAGCTAGAGGCCCTGTGATGGGGTGAAGCACTTACAAAGCCAGAAGGAGGGGAAGGGGGAAGGGGGAAGAAGAGAGCAGATAGACTGGATGGGCTGCCAATCACTTATACAGCCAGAGGTGGGTCATCCCTTCCCTGCAAAGGCTTCTGGGTAGGGAAGCACTCTATAAAACTCCCTGGCTTCCAGCTGGAGGAGGAAGGGCTATCTGGAGGAATCTGGGCTTGTTGGGGTCATGTTATGGAAAGAGGTGTGTGGGAGAAAGAAATCTTGGTGGTATATTTTTAAATATAATAACTCCAAACTTTATCATGCTGCTACATTGGACAGCCTTGCTACTGCATTCTGCAACAGGATCCAATTAGAGATTGGGGCCCTTTCATGCTATGAACCAAGTCTTTATCTCAGGAATTTTATTTTAAGCATATCTTATTGTTTTTGACAGAGGCAGGCCCAAAATAAACCTCTAGATCTGAACTTTGTATGAGCTTGGAATCTGAAACCAGATTGGAATTTTGCTGTTGACACCTAACTCTATAATGGGCTGACTCCAAAACCTGGATTCAACCTCATTCCTACCTACTTCAACCTCTGGAAGCCTTGGGGTGTTCAGAAACCAGGCCTGCACATGAATTTAGCAACTGATGCCTAGCTCTAGAATTTGGGAGGAAAAGAATAACAACTTATATTGCAGTGGTTCCTAGAAGCCCCATTTGGTATCAAGATCTCATTGTGCTAGGCCCTCTACACACATACCATGGAAAGATGGTTGCTGTTCCAACCAGCTTACAAAGGGAATACATATAGTAGAATTCAGACAAGACACATTCATATGAATACCATTTCCACTTATTATTAGTGTGGTGAGTAATATTCACCTACTGTAACTCTGGAGGTTTATGTGAAGTGAAGGGTGAAATAACTCTACCAAAAGGCAAAGAGTGAAGCATTCATTTTCTGCTATTGAACATCCCTGTAGGGACTACACCTGCTTTCTTCATACCGTATTTTCCTGGCTAGCTGAATTATTGTGTATCACCTCTCTAGCCCTTTGTATTAATCTCCATTGACTGTGAGCAGAACTTGTCAAGTAAGTGGGGAGAAGAAAAAAAGTCTTTTAATCCAAAAGGCACAATTCTTAAAAGCACCTTGTGTGCAACTACTACACCACAAGTGGAGAATTTGTCAAGAATACAGGGCTGCTGCTAATTGTCTGAATAAATTACAGCCTTGGAGCCTAGAAGCCACAAATCATGTCACTGTAGCACTAAGCCATTCCTTTATGGAATAGGTCTTTTATAATCTGGAAAAAAACTTTCAGGAGGCTTGCCTCACAGGGAATTTTTTTTTAAAAAAGAGGGGAGGGGAGGGGAAGAGAAGGAAATCTGCTCTGCAGCCTTGGAGCAGCTGTCTCTGAGAACAGGGCTCCCAATCTGTTTCAGTTTCAAGCAGAAGGATCTGATACCAGCCAAGCTCCCACAGCAGTAATGCTATAGGCTAGTCCTGCAAGGTGCTGGAGCACAGAGCAGAAGCACAAAGAGTTGGACTTCTGGAAAGTGAGACATTGAACATTTATAAAGTTGTTAGTGAGGGCATTTTGCTGATGACTTTTGCCTTCTAAAGCACACCCCATGTCCCCTTTCTGTGCAGTTAGGGCATGTCAGCTCCGAAAGAAAAATTGCATATAGTGCCTCACACAACATGCATTTGTGTGAAACTCACCCCTGTGCCAAGGGCCCATCTATGGTGTACTGAGAGCTGTGTTAAAACTGTAAACTGTCACTTTACATTTCAGGGATTTTTCCTCGGTCCTGCTTGGTTAGAGAGCTCTGTGGGGAAGGGTGTGAGCTGGACCTAGGAGCAGTCAGTCTGCAGCCAGCTTGCCTAAAGTAAGGTGGGATGAGTTGTGATCTCTCTGTTTTAGGAAGCAGCCAGCTTTGTGTGTCTCTCTCTTGGGTTACTACATATTATTTTCTGGATTCTAAGAATAACGGTAATGCTACATTGTGACCTTCCAGGCAGCTTATATGAAGTTATCTAACTTCTACGTGTATGCCATGAAACATAACACCATACACGGCACTATCCACTGTTTAAACCAGAGTGCATAAGCACTCTGCATGGGGGTGTGAATTTCACCCTGCCAGAGCGCCATTTTTTGACCAAAAGTTTCCAGCCAGAACCTAAAACACAGTGCAAATAGGTACATTATCAAAATTTTGTGACTTCTGAAACATTTGGCATTGATTGCTATGGGAGATAAGATACAAGACAAGAGAAGGCATTGGTCTCTTCTAGTTTGAGAATATTTATTTTCTTACCATGTTAGTGATCACAGGGTTTTGAAAACAGTGAGGGCCTGATCTAAAGTCCATTGTAGACAGTTGACAGACTCCAACTAGCTACAGTGGAGAGCTTAGGGGAGCTCATGTATAGTAATCTAATATGTAAAGAGTTTAGTTCTGTGGTAATGAGTGACTCTTCATAAGGCCCAGTTCATATCGAGAACTAGTCAATAAAGCAAAAAGAACTATTGGGATCTCTTTTAAAGTACTCTGAAGGAGGTGCTCAGACTCTTTCCAAGTTAGCTCAGTGGTTTGAGCATTGGCCTGCTAAGCCCAGGGTTGTGAGCTCACTCCTTGAGGGGGCTACTTGGGGATCTGGGGCAAAATCAGTACTTGGTCCTGCTAGTGAAGCAGGGGGCTGGACTCGATGACCTTTCAAGGCCCCTTCCAGTTCTAGGAGGTGGGAATTATCAGCAATGCGTGGCAATGCATTTGAGGCTTCTTTGCAGACCATAGTAATTGCTTACCAGACCCTACAGGACAAGCTGCCTGATAAAATTCTGGGGCTGTAATGAGGCAGACAAGCATGATAACACAGCAATAAATCACAGCCTTTACAGTAGATTCCCGGGATGGCAAAGAGGTTTCAGTCAGAAGTCAGGACCGAAGCTGTAGTGCCATATCATGCTCCCATGCACATTTGCATCTCAGTTTGGATCCCCTCCAACTGTTGGAATGTGTGTGGCACTAGGAGCCATTCTACTGGAAGTTGACTACAGACAAAGCTCTTTCAAAGCTGTTCTTCAGAGGCTGCACAGGGAATTTTTCTGTTCAAGGAGTTTTTGCCCCAAACCAGCCTACCATGGATATATTATATAAATAGCTACAAATGCTGATCAGAGCCTGTGATCATATCCTGCCCAAGCCAAAAGTAACATGATAAGCAATACACTGCCGACCCAAAGCCTTCAAAAAGACTTCAATTGCCATCAATGGCTTTAGATCAGGCCATAAATGTCCGCCTGGGCCAGACAGCCTGTGGACATGTGTTTTGTACTGATAGGGGATCACCAGCTGCTTTGTGTCTTCCCCTTTCCAGTTTATCGCCATGAGCAGCCTACTCTACATATTGATGATGCGGCTGATACCAATATGAAAGCCCTTGGTCCACCTAAACTCAAGCAAATCTTTTTCTTTAATTCATGACCACTTGTTATTTCAACTTGTAGCTTGTACACATCCTGCCCCATATCCTCCTATGAATCCACACAAACCAGGATCAAATCCCCATTCAATCACCATTTTTAAAGCATGTACAAGTTCATGTATCAAAATTTGTTCTCATAAAACAATCTGTCCATACCCAACTAATCCTTCGCCTAATACTTGAGAGTGGGAGTTTTATCATTTGTCAGTGGGAGCAGAGTTGGGCCACTACTGTGCCCTCGGGAAAAGCCCACCCTGACTGCATTATTTAAAAAAAGGTGACCCACCCTGCACATACTCTTTCTAACATACTTGAATCTGGGCCTTGCATAAAGAAAGCATTACCTTTCTTGATGTAGTGATACTAAATATCAACAAAATACCTTTCATTCATATTTGTGGGTCAACTTCTACTCATGCCATTGTAAATCCAGAGTCATTTGCTGAAATTGGTGGAGTTACTCTGGATTCACACTGGAGTAAATGAAAGGAGAATCTCCTTAGGGGTATCCCTTTCACTGGTGTAAACTGAAATAGATGAGATTAGAATCAGACCCTATGGGAAAGAACTTCTGTGTAAATTATCATGGCTCCTGTATTGCAAACTTGAGGTCTTCCCTTGTTAATGCAACCCAGTCCCCAGGTCTACCTTCCTTGCTGCTGCATTCCACGCGCTTCTCAGCACGTTAATACTCTTGCTCTTTTGTTCTTATTCTTCCTCCATTGAGGTGTCATTTAGTCTATAAATAGCTCCTGTGTTTTCTGCTTTTCCTTCCCAGAGCCATGGCCCTGCACTTCCCAGTACTGACTAGCATCTTCAGTCCACCCTCTCAAATAAACCCTTTATCCATGTGCATCAGAGGGAACAGAACGTGCCAAGGCGTGACTTGTCTAAAAGGGTCTACTCTCAGGATGGCCTGGTCTCCTCGAGGTGGGAGACTGATGACACTTATCACTGGAGCATGGGGAGCTCTGGAAAAGCCACGTTACCACTAGCTGCATATGAGGAAAGTGCTGTAGGGACTTTTCTGTTATTAATGTTAGCCCTTCTGGAGGAGATTAAAATACCAGTGACCCCTTACAAAATACTGTTATCTCAGACATGCAAGAGATCCCAACTGAAAGAGGATCCTCTATAATTCAGGTAGTATTACCCGATTTTTAGTTCCTGGGACAGTCTCTGGAATCTTGATGGAGCTCTGAGGCCTATCTTGCTTTCGGCCTCCACCACTATCCCATGTCATCTTCCAGCTAAGGAGTAAATGGAGCTCCCTTCTGTGAACATTAGTGCTACTCCTTAATTAGCCAGTGGTGATGGTGTTGAGTGACATGACAGAATTTTTCTCTCTAAGTCCTCCAGAGCATTACCAGCTCCTGATAGATCAAGAGATGGGGACCAAGAATCAAACCTGACTCTTCTAAATGGTAGAAGAGAATACCATCAACAGGCTAATTAACTACCCCAGGAAGAATCATCTTTAGGGAAAAGCAATGGACCACTGTTGATTTTTAACTGTGCGGCTGGCATGTGAGGTATACAAATCACTAAGACATTACAGGTAAGAATTGTCCGGTGCAAACTGTTACTTTGGAGGCAAAGTCAAGGGCTTCCAGAATCACCAAAAAGTGCCACATAGTATATTATAGTTCATCTTCAGACAGGGATTAAACATTTATGCAGATAATAAGAACACCCGCAGTTACACCGACAGGAAAAAATCTTTGTAGAAAAGATAGAAATGTCCATGTTTCAACGCAATCGCTAATTGATAGGGGCTAGGATGAAAGTTCCCCCAGGGGCAGCTTCCTTCATAACTGCCCGTTAGGTAGTATAGGGTTTCTTGTACCTTCCTCCGAAACATCTGCTCCTAACCACTGTCCCAGGGTTTCTCTACACTGCAATCACGGGGTGTGACTGCAGCGTGTGTGGACCTATTTGAGCCAGCTTTAATCTATCTTGTTTGGGCACGGGTAGCTGTGAAGCCGAGGCAGTGCATGCTTTAGGGTGGGTTAGCTGTGTGAATAATTACCCAAGGTTCTGGCTTCACTAATCCAGTACCTGAGCTAGATTATAGCTAGCTTGGGTATGTCTATACAAGCTTTAGTTGCACCTCATGACTGCAGGGTAGACATACCCGCAGACAGGATACTGGACTAGATGGACCACTATCCAGATCCAGAATGGCAACACCTTATAGAGGTGCAGGTGTCTGGAACTGGAGTCATGCCCTCATTACAAAGCGAGAACATTTGTAAAATTCAAATCCATGACTTGAGTTTGGAACCATTTCTGTCTCCAACCGATGCAAATTGACATAGAAGAGGCCAACAGGCCGGGCTGGCACGTCTAGTACTCAGCTGTCCTATTAGGAGCTAAGATGCCTGTTGTTTTGGCTGACTTATCACAAATGTAGAGGCTGTATTGTGCCCAGGCTTGGGTGATGCCAGTATTGCTGAATGTTCTGCATTGCAGATTTTCCTCAGAGAGAGGGGTACCATTTTTAATTATTTCTGTATTTTCTCTATTGTTCAGTGTCCATTTGGTCCCCATCACTGTAATGTGGACAATGCAGCAGAGTAAGCTTTCTTGTTGAGTTAAAAGAAAAAATGCATAGAGCTACATTTCTTTGCAGCAGTATACATAATAAATCACCACTTTATTTATTTCCACAGTTAGAGTCAATGGAATATAGCCACAATTCTTTGATCAAATCCTAATAAGGGTTTTAAGATTCCCAAGCTTAAATGCACATTTGGCACTTTGTCATTTAGCTCTGGAGCTGCATTTTGTTGGAACTCTCTCCCTGTATGGGTAAGAAGGGCCATTAGTTTGGCAGGATTTATGTGGAGTTGTATGGGGTTTGCACTTGTGTGAAGTTAACTAAAGTCACGTGGTTAAGGGTCTGATGAAGGGATTGAGAAACTGGTCTTTATTGCCTAGCCCCACTCACATGACATGGGTAAGAGTTGCAAAAGGTTATATCCTTGTCACATGACATGGGTCAGTAACCACTGACTCCAGTAGGTAGCCCTCCATCTATCTGGCCAGGGCTGTGGGAGACCCTGAATGTAGCAGAACTGCATGATAGGAAAATGGAATATGGGAAGCCTGCTCAGAGACTCTTCAGCCCTGCTTGCAACAGAGCGCTGCTTCGCAAGGTCTCCCTATGTGGAGGAGAGTTTGAACAAGCTATGGGAAGGGCAAGGCTGTTGAATCCAGATCCACCCATTACACACGCACACAGAGATGCTAGCACAACAAGGAAGGGGGCTACTGTAGTCTGGAAGCTGCACAATTCAACTGCTTCTTTGTGAACTGAGTATGAAAATTCCTTCCCCACCACTGGACCAAAGCAAAACTCCCTAGCACACAGCCTTGTTAGCCATGACTATTTGGCCATGTGAATGAATGTCACTTGCCTTTCCTTCTTCGCCAGATTGCCAAGAGATGTTTGAGCTCAGTAGGGCTTTCCTCATAAAGACTATTATAACTGTACCTTATATTAGTTTTGAGTTTGGTGCAGAGCAAATCAATTATTTTAACAGGTTTTTCCATTAACAGCAGGGGTTTCAATGGTTCATGATCAATGCTTCTCATCTTGATGTTGCATGTGACTAATACATCGTTATTGTGAGAGCATGCTCGGCTGATGGATTAAAAGAATTCCTCACGAGAACAAGGTACTGTAACGTAACACAGTTAAAAGATGGCACCATATAGAGATGAACAGATCAACAAGGGAAGTCAGTAATGCACATCGAATCCAGCGTATTGGGGCCAAGAGGCTCCTCTGCGGCAAAATTTTGGCAACCTGAAAAATATAATTAGTCTTCTTGCTGAAGTGACTCTTTGCAGTAATGAGAGTGTTTTAAAGATTTCCTTTGTTGTTCAAAAGAAATCTCTCATACTAGCTACCCATTTCCTAGGAGAGTGTGGAATAAAACCCGTAGGTCCAAATAGTATTTTTCCTCAAATGAAAGTGTTAATTTTTTAAAGTATGTTCACATAATGAAATGAAAATATAGCAGTTATTTAAGCCATAGACACACTGTATGTTTGTCACAACATGGCCAAGTGACTGGGCAACAGGCCTTAAAACCAGCAGATGTGTGTTATATTCATGGCTTTCCTATTGACACACAATACCCTAATTCAGCAATTCACCCCATTCAACCATGCATTTAAACATGTGGCTAAAGTTAAGCACATACTTAAGTCCTGGTGGCTATAATGAGACTTAAGTTCCTGTCTGCTATTAAGCATGTAATTATGCATTTTGCTGAATTGAGATGAACTTAAGAACCTTATTTGATGGTTTGCTGAACTTAAGCTTGTGAAATCTTGGGAAGATCACTGAAAGCCTGTGTGCCTTTTTAGCAACGTTTGTAAACTCATGAGTGTCCACTCAGCTTCATATGACCATCCAAGTTTTGAGATACTTCTTGGAACAGGAATATCAACGTTCATTCTTATTTAGTGAAATGCAGTAGAAAATGGACCTGATAAAAGAATAGCTCAAGTAACTGAATGCATTTCATTCTGACCCAAATATACATTTGAAAAGCATCAGCATTCTTCAACTTTTCATATTTCTGTTGAGTCCATGTACTACACTGAGGTGGCATTTCATGGGATGGATTAAAAAATACTCTGTGTGTCATTGATCTTTTTCAATCTGAATTACCATGGTTGCCACTCTTTATATTACTGTAATTGCTGGCTAAATGAACTATAATTGTATTAAGTGGTAACTTTGAAATATGTATGTGCTCTGTGCAGGAACTGAGACTTTGAAGGGAGAAAAGCTGTAGTTACAGACTTAGGAAGAAGCTGTACTCTTTCTGGTTTCCCAGGAATGAATTGAAAGGGTGTTTTAGTTACCCACATTGCTCGCCTGCATCCTCTCAGTTGCTTAAGGTAATGTAAGGAAAAGATAAAGTTTATCCACAAATGTTAACCTGAGGTCTCTACAAGGCAGATAAATGTGGTAAGTGCTGCAGCATCACGCAAAGTAGGTCCAAAACTCAATGCCATTTAACCTGTTGATGATTTTAAAAGACAGCAGTTACTATGTCTTAATATTACCATTCAATTAGTATAATATATATTTATATTATAGTAGCACCTCTAGATCCCAACCAAGATTGAGGCCTCATTGTGCTAGGCACTGTAAAAATACATAGTGAGGAAACAGGTTAAAGATGTACTCTTTTAGATTGCAAACTCTTGGCAAGGAGTTTCTTTTACTATGTTTGTGGTGCATTACATGATATTTAAGATTTATCATTTAATTAAATGCTTAACAGTTGTTTTTAAAAAAAGAGGGCAGGGACTTGTGTTTAACCCATGTAAAGCAGGCGTAGCTCTAACGAATTTGGCATACAAATTACACGGGTAGGAGATCTGAATCAGGCCAAAGGACTTTACAGCAGCTGTTAGTGGAGCTTTGTAAAATCAAATGTGTTGCCTTGACATACTGGTCCAAATAAGATCTTCAGGAAAATATCATGGAGGAAAAGAGAAATAACTAGATTGGGTAGAAAAACTAGTTTAAAAACATTCCTGGAAACTTATCAAAATTGTTCCTGGGTTTTTTGTTTTTTTTTCTTAGATTTCAGAATGTTGAAAAAAAGTCACAGCTTCACATTTTAAATATATTTTTGTTATCCGTGAAGCATTTCTTGGCGTTTTTCATGAAATAGTTAGGTGGAAATGTGAATTGTTTTTCCATCAAAAATTGAATTTTTGATTAAAAATTTGTCAAACCCAAAATTCAGAAAAATTAAGACAACTGTGGAAGTAATACTAATTATTATTTTAATTTTTGCAACTGAGCTATGTCTTTAAAATATCTACTGATGAGTGCCTCATAAGTCTCATAAGAAGTTACAGATGAACGGTATTAAGTGTCCCAGGAAAACCAAACCATCACATTTTTAGCTGTTCACCAAGTATAACATAAGAGGAAAACAAAATTTGCATTCTTAGGATGTGGTTCTGGGAAGTTTATTTAATTTCTTAAAGCAAAAAGCAAAGAATAAATTTAACATTTGTTCTCTTCTGTCTCTTTATATTTATAACCATATTTGGTAATATCTTTGGATGCCACATTTTGAAACTTGCAAAAATGTTGGCAAGATTTTCTGCCTTTCTTCAATCAAAACGCCACCCAGAAAAATTATGTTGTGATACTTCACAAAATGAAAATAGTTTTCCCATGAAACTTTCTCCTAGCAAAAACTGAAAATGCCACCATGTGCCAGTTACAATGTGCCATATTCTCCTTTCTGTTACTCTGGTGCAGTAGTGGCTAACCACTATTCTACCCAGGAGAATTTGGTGGCAGTTTTGAAACAATACTGTATTTTTATGTTTATTTGTATTACCGTAATGTCTAGGTCCCTAGTCATTCATTGGTAGAGAGGAAAGAAAAATAGACCCATGTGAAAAAATGCTAGAGAAATGTAAGGGCCCACTGAAGTCAATGAGAGTCTTTCCGTTGTCTTCAGAGGGCCTTGGTTCAGTCCTTAAGTTAGTTGTTGAAAATGCTACACAAACATTATTGTAAACATCAGTGGTCAAATTTACTCTTTGATTCATGAACACAACTCCTATTACACCAGATTCATAACTGTCCTGGTGCCCTCTTTTCGCCAACTAGTCTACAGAGATTGTCCCAGGGGAGGGGCTTGCTTGAGTTGTAACCAGAGTATTCTTATGCCTTGGCAGTTTTCTGCCCCTGAAGTGGCCTATAATGGCTATTGAAGCAGTGGTGCAAATTAGAGCAGTTCTCAGGACTACCCTAACCTGTATGTGGGAGGTAAGCCAGCCTCAAGGAGTCCCAGAATAGAGCACGCACAACTGGCCCATTGATTTCAGTGTGAATTGCACCTGTGTATCTGAAGGAAGAAACCGGCTGATAATGTTTGGGACCAACATTGTAGAATAGTTTAATAAGGGCATTCAACCATTCTTCCAAGACCTCTGCTTTATCAGAAAGCAGGGACCAAATTTAGCTCTTAGTTACACGCATGCATCCCTACTGCCATGTGCAGGTAGCAGGATGTTCAAGAGAAATAATTCCTGAAAGAGAATATGAGAGGATTTAAAATTTTGTCCCCCCGTCTCCCCCTCTCACACACACACACACACTGTGTTTAATTCAGTCATCTGTAAGCATTTTGGTAGGTCAGAAAAGCAGTTAAATAGCCTATCGTAAAATATTTGAGCAGTAATACCTGATAAAATCATCATTATCTTGGATTAATTGACCACATCAGATAATTAAGGTTCCTGAGGCAAAGCTTCACCCCAAAGGAAGTTCAGTGATATTAGCACAGGGCTGCTGTAGGCAAGGTTGGTCTAGTGTTTCCATCAGAAGCCCTACTTTTCACAGATTTGTAATTCTACCAGTAAAATGGATGTGGGCTGAAGTTAAATTCCTGATGATTTTGCTCTCTTATTTACAACAGTGATGAGGGTGGAGAGGGGAAGGATAGAAGTGTCATGGGCTAAGAATTTGGGTCCAGGTATGGAATGAAATTCAAGTAGGGCTTCAATGTAACGAAGAAAAATGATAGGCCATAAACACAAGACAGTGCCCTCTGCTATACCCAGCCAAACGTGTAGGCATCACAAACAGGATAGAAACTGGCCTACAATCTCCTTGCTGTTGTGTGAGATTTTTTGAATTTGAAAAAAAGATTTACAGCAGTCATGTCTGTTTACATACTGTGGGCCAAATCCTGCCCTCAGTTATTCCCACAGCTCCCATGTAGTTCTATAGGTGTAATTCAGGACAGAGTTTGCTCCACTGTATAATGCAATGAGCTGGGATAGATGGTCCATAAGCTAGACATACTGATTAAGGGCCAGATTTGGATACCTTACTCACATTAAGTCCCTTACTCCTCAAGTAGTCCCACTGAAATCACCGGGGTGAGGTACAAGTCAACGTAAAGCTACAAGAATCAGGCCTAGAATAGGTTATAATTAAGGCTAAGATTTTGTCATGGTTATTTTTAGTAAAAGACATGGACACGTCACAGGCAATAAACAAAAATTCATGGAAGCCGTGACATGTCTGTGACTTTTGCTGCTGCGGCTCCATGGTTTCTCCCACCACCATGGTGGCTGGGAGCTGTGGGGTTCCCCATCCACCCACTGTGTCTGGGAGCTGCAGGGTGACCATATTTCCCAAAGGAAAAACGGGACACCCACAGCTGCTTGCCTGAGGTATCCTCCTCCTCCGTGAGAGGCTGTCACCAGTTGCTGGAACTTTGCAGGGGGTCCCCTGTCATTGTTGTCGCCTGTCGCTGGAACCCTGCCAGGGCCCCACTGGCTGTCAGCTCTGGAATCCTGCAGCCCCTGGGGCTGAAGCAGAGAATGTCACAGAGGTCTCTGGAAGTCAAGGATTCTGTGACTTTCATGACCTCTGTGACATAAACGTAGCCTTAGTTATAATGGCTCAAAAGGGGCATGTACCTATCTGTTGTAACATACAAACCATTGAACCCGGGATAGGGAGTATAGGCGCAGCCCTGAGAAGGAAGGGGCACAAAGAGATGCACAGAGGCTTTGGACTCATTAGTCTTAGATAACTACTTTGTTCTGTCTCCTTACATTGCTACTGGTGCTCTGTCTCGGCTTCACTGAAATGTGTTTGCTGTGTTTGCACCCTGTGACAAATAGGTACAAAACCACAAACCTCAATCTAAAGGAGAGTCCCCAGATTTTGGAACGCATTGGCTCGATCTTGTCTACTTATTAGGTCCATTACTTACTGTCTGAGCACTTCACGATCTTTAATGGATCTTTAATGCTCACAACATGCTTGTGAGGCAGGGCAATGCTAATATCTCCATTTTACAGATGGGGAGCTGAGGTACAGAGAGGCTAAATGACTTACCTAAGATCACATCGACAGTCTGTGCAAGAGTAGGGCACTGAACCCAAGTCTTCCAAATACCTGCCTAGCACCTTAAACACTGAACCATCCCTCCTCTGTTAGAGCTGGTGTGGAACTTCACAGATGACCCATTTATACAGCAGGCCACTCCACCCTTCTGGATTCAAACACTCTCATCCACCTGAATATTGGGAGAGCTCAGACATGGATATTGTGTGGTTCGGGCCTCTTCCCAGTTTTGGGCAGAATAGTGTGTATTGTTTTTTCTTTACAGTTTCTTTTTCCTGGGGTGAATAGCTCAAAACATTTTGGTTTTTGCTTTTGAAAACCTTGTACAATTTTTTTTGCTGCATTTGCATTCTGATTTTTCTGAAGTGTCTTAATGAAAAATACATAGCAGAATACTCCATGCAAGTTGCCTACAATGCCAAAGATCAATAACAGTTTATTTGATCACTGACGGTGAATGCTCTTTCAATTAAGTAGGTCGCATAAATAACTCTCTGGTCCCAACATGATTTGGAAAGGTTGCGTGTGAAGTAAAATGGCTGGAGAGCCTCAGAATGATCGGTTGAGTGAAAAACTACTCAAATGCTTGGATGCGAAGCCAAACCTTATCAGGATCTCCTGACTCTGCCAAATTGGGTCTTGAAATCTCACTAAAATACATTTTCATGCAGATTTCTAGCATTTCCCTCTGTATAGGCAGGACAGCAGTTTCCTAAGAATAGCCTTTCTTACCATCTTTAACATTTTTGCTGCTTGTTCCAGCTGGAAACAGGATGTGGGATGCCCCCCAACAATTAAAAATGACGGCAATCTTAAAAACTTTAACCAAATTTTTTCAAACTGCAAGAAAATTTCCAACCAACTTTTGGGTGAAGATTCAAGTTGATCCCTGTTTCCTCTGGACTGGACCGCTGAACCCAACACCAGTGTTCTTCTGTGGTTTGCCAGGTGGAGGAGATTATACCACTTACAATAACTTAACATTTCTGCATGGGACGATGCATGGTGACATTACATGCGCCAGATCCTCAAATGACAGAAATCCTTTTAGTTCCACTGAAGTCAATTTAGCTACACTGATGTACCACAGCTGAGGTTAGGGGCCCCTGTATCAGATAGGGAGTTTGCCTCATGCTTCACATGTAATAAGTCTGGAAGATATATCAGAATGTAACTTTTCACATAGGTCCCTTCTTTCTTCAATGCTTGAAAAAGAGACAGGCTGCCTAAGAGATGGCAGGAGAGAGATCACTTGATCATTACCTGTTAGGTTCACTCCCTCTGGGACACCTGGCATTGGTCACTGTCGGTAGTCAGGATACTGGGCTGGATGGACCTTTGGTCTGACCCAGAATGGCCGTTCTTATGTTCTTAACCAACATGTATTTAAGACCTGAACCAAAATGATGGAGGATGCATTCAGATACCTACTGAACTTGAAGGGTATTTCTACACTGCAATAAAACACCAGAGGCTGGACTGTGTCAGCTGATGCAGGTTTGCAGGGCTCAGGCTGTGGGGATATAAACTGCAGTATAGACATCTGAGCTTGGGCTGGAGCCCAGGCTTTGGGACTGTCCCTGCTAGTGGGGTCCCAAAGCCCAGGCTCCAGCCCGAGCCCGAATGTCTACAGTGTACTTTTATAGCCCCACAGCCCAAGGCTGAGTCAGCTGACATGGGCCAACCGCAGGTGTTTTGTTGCAAGTGTAGACATACCTAGGGTTACCATATTTGACAAATAAAAAAAAAGGACCCTCCATGGGGCCCTGGCCCCGCCCATTTCCCACCCAGCCCCGCCCCTTCCCCGCCCCTTCCCCGCCCCAACCCCGCCCTAACTCCGCCCCCTCCTCCCTCCCATTCCCAGCCACGCGAAAAGGGCTGCCCGAGCGCTACCGGCTTCACGGTTAGCCGGGCAGCCCCCAGACCCTGCGCCCCCGGCCAGCGCTTCCCCAGCACAGCTGGAGCCCAGGAGGGGAAGCGCCCAGCCGGGGGCGCAGGGTCTGGAGGCTGCCCGGCAAACCGTGAAGCTGGTAGTGCTTGGGCTTCGGGCACCCCCTATGCCTCTGGACCCTGCGCCCCTGGCCGGGCACTTCCCCTCCCAGGCTCTGGCGGCGCAGGGTCCGGAGGCATGGGGGCTGCCCAAAGCCCGTAGTGCTCGGCTCTTAAACAGAGCTGAAGAGTCAGGGGAGGAGCAGAGCCGCCGCGGCCGGAGCCCGGGAGGGGAAGTGCCCGGCTGGCGGCTGGGGTCCGGAGGCAAGGGGGCTGCCTGAAGCCCATAGTGCTCGGGCAGCTTGGCTCTTAAACAGAGCCGAAGAGTCAGGGGAGGAGCAGAGCAGCCGCGGGAGGGGAAGTGCCTGGCCGTCATTTTCCCGGACATGTTCGGCTTTTTGGCAATTCCCCCCGGACGGGGGTTTGATTGCCGAAAAGCCGGACATGTCCGGGAAAAAACGGACGTATGGTAACCCTAGACATACCATAAAGATATTCAAAGTCCAAATGAGACCCAGAGCAACAGTTTGTAGTTAACCTTTCTCATTACAATAGAGTAAACCCAAAGCCTGGATCCAAACACCCCTGGTTATTCAGGTGTTCCGAATGTAGATCAGAATTTTTTTAGCTCTCTTTCCAAGTTTTATTTTGGCTTTGCAAAGTGTGCTGCTGTCCTTTTTCCCTTGAATTTCTGAAATACGCTATTTCGGCAGAACCTTGTGGGGGAGGGCAGTGAGGGGAACAGATTTCACAGCTTCTGAGAAAAAGATCAGAGGCACCAACCTTGTTTAAAAATTCCCAAATCAATATAAATAAATAAATAAATGAAACCCCAGGAAACCCCCAACTTCACTAAGAAGCCCTCAGTTCAAAGATAGCTGTTCTGGGAGAAATCCACAGGATCTGCCTGTCAATAGAAACTAGGTTTGGTAAAGAAAAACATTTTTCTCACTGCCACTGAGAGATGAACAACTTTGTAACTGCAATACAAGGTGAAACTTCAACCAGGTCTGTGGGATGCTAACAGGTACGGCGGAGGCGGCAGAGGAGGAGGAAGGTTCTCTTGCTGCAGACTTCTATTGTTTTGTCTCTAATCTGGCAAAGGCTGGTGCAAATGATAAATCATCAAGGCCTTGCAATGGGGCTATGTGCAGCTACAGGGGTCAAGATAGCCAGCGCAGCTGTCAGAATTGGACCTCAGGTTCTTATGACTTGAGCCTTATCCCAGGTCGTGCTAAACATCCTTAATTCTCAACGAAGTCAGCCTCACCACCTAGCAGGAGGCATTCAACAAATTTCAGAATCAGGCTCAGAAAGGCTTTAATAAGAGTTTCATGCTCGGAGTGTTTACTGGTTCAGGTAATCTTTTCTCAATAGTGTTGCATCGCCAGGTTTAAATTTACAAACTCATTGCTGCTGGGCTTTGGGACTGGATGGCTTAACATACTGACACTGAGACACAAAGTTTTGGCCTTCAAGTTACAAGCTTACGTTCAGCCCAGTTCAGCAGTGACTGAATCTCATTACCATCTAATGACTGTTTGGCCTATGGAAAATGAGCCTGGGTTTGTCTATGCTGCAAAAACACACCCACGCCAGTGAGTCTCAGATCCCAGGGCTACAGACTTGAGTGTGTGGGGCTTGTCCTGGGGCACTAAAATTAGTGTAGATGTTTCCACTTGGGGTCTGAGACCCAGCAAGGGGGCTGGGTCTCAGAGCCCAAGCGGGAATGTCTACATGGCTATTTTTAGTGCTGTAGCACAAGGCCGAGGCTGTAGACCTGGGTTCAAAGACTTGCGGTCACAGGGTTGTTTTGCTTTTTTGCAGTGTAGACATATCCCCTGAGGTTTCATTGAGTTCCACGTCCCCAAAAGCATCATTATCTTTCAGGAACAGCAATTCTGCATGACCATTCCCAGCTTGAATTTCAGACCCTAGCCTGGGTCTCATTTACCCTGAAGCACATGGCGGATGGGTACACTTCTGCACAGACCCAGAGGAGGCATGCAGATAACCCAATGAACATGCCGTGGTTTCCACATGTGCAGAGCTTTGTGTGCAGACAGAGCCCAGCTTGCATGCCTGCAGCAGGCTATTTGAACATTGAAACTGGCTGCAAGCTAAAGTATACATTCAGTTTTGCACACACAGTTTTGAAAATTTGAGGTGATTGATGCTTAGGGTGATGTAGTCTATAGAGCATTGGCCTGGGAGTCAAGAGGCCTGATGAGTTCCATTCCAGGTGCAGCCACTGACCCGTTGTGTGATTTTGGTCACTTTGCCTCTCCGTTCCTCGGTTTCCCCACTTACTCTGTATCTTGCTTGTCTGTTTAGATAATTAATTGTTTGGGGGCGGTGATTGTCTCTCACTCTGTCTGTCCATGGCCTAGCTCTCATATTGCTCTCTTCCTCAATACATCTCAAACCACTTTACTAAAAAAGTCAGTATCATAATTCCCATTTTACAGATGGGGAAACTGAGTCACAGAGCGGCACAGAGACTTGTGCAAGGTCACACATCAGGCCAGTGGCAGAACCTGGAATTAGAACCCCGGTCTGCTGAGTCCTAAGATGGGGCTCTGATCCTGGCACAGGCCTCTAGGTGCCACCATAATACAAATCATAGTAATCGCATAGAACTTTTGAATCTTTTTCACATTTGCCCATAACTAATTTTATACTGCATAACATAGTTGCCAATTGCTCAGGGAGACCTTCTATTCATCAACAGTTATGCCTAGAATTTTTTAAAACTAAAATAGCAACTGAAAAGGTACATTAAACAAAGTGAATTTAAATTGTTGGAAGTATTTTTTCCTTCTTCTTTCTCAAAGCTTATTACTAATTGGTATTTTTAGAGTAGAAATTCTTTTTCAAGACACTAAAATTAATGGCCAGATCATCAGCTGGAGTGAATCAGCAAAGCTCCATTGAAATGAGTGAGTAGCACCTGATTTACTCCAGATGAGGTTCTTGCCCAAGAGTTCAAAAATGTGCTTTATTTTTTAAACTCAAAATTTAATTGCATTCTTAATCTTATACCCTGATCCTGCAAACGCTTAGACAAGATGGCAAGTTGATGCATCTGAGTTAATTCTATGGATGCCAGTGTGGCTAATCATGGGAGCAATATTCAGCTCATACGCAGGGCCGGCCCACAACATTTTGGCACCTGAGGCGGGGAGCTCAAATGACGCCCCCATGCCTCCTCGTTTGGGCCAAAACTTTGAAAGGTCTCAATTCTGCCTTCTTCCTGTTTTACTCCTCTCATGGTACTGCTCTGCTACCTACCCCAATATAGGAGAACTAACAACTTTAAATGCATTGTTCAAAAATTTTAAGTAACACTTAACTTTCAAACGCCTGTACAGCAAATGTAACTTTTCTTGTCTGAATAGTAAACACTGGCATTTTTATCTGTTTGCATAATCAAAGTGGTGCTATCCGTGCCTTCTTGGTTGCAAATATTTGAACTGCTTCCTGAAGGTCCACAGTCTGGGCCAGCTCATGCTCTATTGAGATGGTTGCAAGGCTGACCAGCCTCTCCTGTGTCATTGTGGAGCGTAGATGTGTTTTTATTAACTTCAGCTTGGAGAAGCTGCATTCTCCACTTGCAACTGTTACAGAAAGTGTTAGAAGTATGTGCAGAGCAACAAAAGCATTTGGAAAGAGGGTGGTCATCTTATTTGTGCACATATATTCTACAACAGCAGGAGTTGATCCTGCTGAAATGTATCTTGAGAGGGCTTTCAGTTCATCACCTAAATCACTCGCATCAACATCGCACATGTCATCATGTGTCAACCCTGTCTCTAGTGCCCTGCATTGCTGGTATAGGTCTTCTTCAGGTATAGTGAGGAGTTTTGGAATATCATACAACATCCCAAATATACTTCTGTGTTCCTTGAGCTTCATGAAACGTTCTTCAACTGACTGTATTGCACAACCTAGCACCTCGATAAAGAATTCAACTTGGAATTGTTGTTTGGGGTCTCTTATGGGATTATCCCGTGCCTCGTAATCAAAATGTCTTCTTCTTTGGTGACTCTTGTATTCTTGAATGGGTGGGAAAATAGCTTCAGTGTGAAGTTCCTCTGCCAACTTCTGTGCACTCTTCAGAATGTTTTGAAATCCGTCATCTGAACAGTAAGACTGTAGGTATGACTTTGCTTTGTCCAGTTGTTCCATTGCTCCAGATATATCAAGGTCAACACCTTGGAGTCTCTTGCTTACAACATTTATTTTAAACAGTATGTCATGCCACAACATTAAGCCACACAGAAATGTGAAGGTATGTATGTTTCTGATGATTCCATTTCCCTCTGCCACTGTTCTCCCACGAACAGATCCTGTCATAGCATTATCCCCCATAATGGCAATTATGGCATCATCTGTTTTCCCAATTTGGTGTTTGATAGGCTTTATTGCTTCCACTCGACTTTCCCATCGTGTGGCACCCAGTGGTTCCAGTGTCAGAGAGGATGTTCCCAGATGTTGCTTCAAAATTTGCCATCGATGAGTTGATGCAGAGAAAAATACATAGATGCTTTGAATTACATTTAAAAAAATTCAGCAGCCTCACTAGAAGCTGATGCTGTATCACTGACCACCAAGTTCAATGAATGAGAACTGCATGGGACAAAAAAAGCTCGAGGGTTTAACTCTCGGATCTGTGTCTGCACTCCTCTTTTCTTTCCTCTCACATTGGCACCATTATCGTAGCCCTGACCTCTCACATCAGCTATTGCAATTCCCGTATCTTCCAGCTTTTTAAGAAGCACATTTGTCATACCAGCTCCTGTAGTATCATCAATGTCAATAAATTCTAGAAAATGCTCTCTGACAATCACTATTGCAGGGACATTTTCACTAGGTTCTGTTGTTGTTACAAAACGCACCATTAAAGTCATATGTTCCATATGGCTGATGTCAGGTGTGCAGTCCAGAATAACAGAGTAATATCTTGCTGACTTCAGATCTGCCACAATCTTCTGTTTGACTTTTGTTGCCAGTAACTGTATGATATCATTTTGAATTGTTTTTCCAAGGTAGTTGTGTGTGTACATTTCTTGGGTGGTGACGCTTCTTAACCCAGGTCTACACTAGCGGGGGGGTTGACCTAAAATATGCAACTTCAGCTACGCAAATAGCTGGCCGTGAGGACGGCAGCGAGTCGACCGCTGCCGCTCCCCCGTCAACTCCGCTTCCGCCTCTCGTGAGCTGGAGTTCCGGAGTCGATGGGCAGCGCGATCGGGGATCGATTTTATCATGTCTACACTAGACGCGATAAATCGACCCTTGATAGATCGATCACTACCCGCTGATCCAGCGGGTAGTGAAGACCTGCCCTTAGATGCTCCTGGAGTACAGCATCAAACTCAGCCATCAGCTCCACAATTTTAAGGAAGTTTCCATTGTTTGGCACATACGGCTGATCTGAAGTGCCACACAGTGCTAGGTTTTGGGTAGCAAGCATTCTCACAATGGCAATGAGCCTTTTCAGAACATTTTGCCAGTAAAGAGACTCTGATGCAGTCTTCTCTTGATTCTGATCATCTATGGTGGCCTTTAACCTTAGTCTCAGCTCAAGCTCTTTCCACCTATGGAATGCTCTCTGGTGATTTGCTGCATTCTCATGGAATGCCAGATTTCTAGCCAGATTTTTCCAATCCTTTGTTCCTGTAGAACCCAATGTGGCTGCAACATTAGACTGGAAGAGTTTGCAACAAAAACAGTATGCAGCATTCTGGGTTTCTGAGTACATAAGCCATGGCCTCTCCACTTTGTCACCATTGGGGATTTCACACCGGTAATGTGTTGGATGGAATCTTCTATTTTCACTGTCTTTGGGGAACATGAAGTTTTCCATTTGCTGTGGCCCATGCAGTACAAGGAAGTCCCTCAGGCTACTGCTCAAGTAGGTCCACAGTCCTGGATCATCTAGACTTAAGGAACTAAACTCAGCAGCAGCTGTTTCTTGCGCCTCCGCCACACTCTTCTCTGATCTACACTTTTCTTCAGGAATGTGCATGGTTACATCCATTTGAGATGGAGATATGGATGCTGCAGTAGCTGCCAGGTCACCTGCACTCTGACTAACTGGAAGATCAGGCATCTCCTCACCACTCACATCCTCACTGGGGCCAGAAGGCTCACCGTGAACATTTGTGTCTGTGTATCTCAGGAGAGCTCCTTCCTGCTTAGATAGAAAAGTTTCCTTTGCTTTCTTTCTTTTTCTGAATGCTGCCCCAGAGGGGCGTTTTCTTCTTTCACTCATGACTGCTGTTCTGTGCTAGCTATAGTGGCTCTCAACACTCAATTGAAGGGGACAAATAAGCAGGCTGGTAGCAGGGCCTGAGTGAGGGAAGATATCAGCGTCTTAAGGGCCTAACTGGCTCCGACTACTTCAGTTGACTGCCTGTTCTCCTCAAGTGGGTTCAGGGAAGCAGCAGGAAACAGGGAGCTCCCTGAGAAGCTGGTGTTAATCAGTCCAGGCTCCTGGGGGTGCTAGAGAGGAACATAAGAGGCTCCTCCTCCTCTCTCTCCCTGCAGCTCCTGCTGCTTTCTGTTATTCCCTCTCCCCTTTTCTCCTGCCTGCCTGTTATGTCTCTTGTGCCCTCCTTCCTCCAGCACAGCACTCCACCATCTCTGTGCATCTAGAACAGAGAGAATACATATGCACCAGCAGCAGATGCAATTTTCTACACTCTGAGTCCTAGTGGTGCTGCCCCACACAGTCTGGCACCTGAGGCGGCCCTCTCAGTTCGCCTCATGGTAAAGCCAGTCCTGCTCATACGCAAGTCTTTGCAGGATTAGGTCCTTAATGTGCAAGTCAACGAGTTTTAAAAGTTCTTCCTGTACATACACACAGATCTCTTACAAAGTAGATGATGGCTCTAAATATACAGTCAATCTGCGCTGAGACTTAAATTTGCAGCAAATTGTATTATAAGGGGAAGTGGCAGCAATACTTATATTTAACTTGCCTAACACTTTCCATTCTTGCAACCTTTTTAGGGGTGGTGGGAGGAGAGGGGAAGCTCTAACACCTCCGTTGTTTGCTGCTAGTCTTTGAAATTCAGCAGGGGGAAAGCTCTGGGATTACAGATCTGCTTTTTCTTTGCCCCGTTCAATTTTTGCTACACTAAAGCCTTTTTGAAATCCCATTTCTCTTCTTTAACTCAGGTTCTTCAGGGAAATTCTGGCAATAGGCCAAAATAATATGTGAACGTTGTAAAAGTCAGGTTTATGCTGTCACCAAAACAGCAGCAGCAGCAGCACACACTTCACTTGGAAACTGCCTGCAAGTGGGAGCAGTGGTGAGAAGGAATGTGGAGAAAGAGCTTGGCTGGGTTCCTTCCAAGCACCTCCTGAACCCAGCGCATGGTACCTCTGGCCATCCCCTTTTCTGTTCTGGGATAATAACCTTCTTCTGTGGCCAGCTATTGTCCCATATCTCAAGTGATAAACGTCAGTGTGGAAGGCTCGGGATTCAAACACTGCTGCGGATGCATAATGAAGGAAGCTGTTGTAGTTCCACATATTATAATTTGTTCTTATCATTTTTTCCTAAAAACAAACACACACCCCTCCAAAAAAACCTGAGACAATTACACAAACTAACATTATTTAGGGTTGCAAAATCTGGTGCTCAGAAGTTAGGAAGTGTCAGATTCATGGTTGCTCATGCGACCTTAATTCAGCCCTCTTGAGCGTATGCATTATGATAGCCTTTGATTTAGACTCAGACTTTAAAGCCAGAAGGGACCATCATGATCATCTAGTCTGAGCTCCAGCACATTGCAGGCCACAAAACCTCACCCACCCTCTCCTGTAATAGACCCATAATCTCTGGCTGAGTTACTGACGTCCTCAAATCATGATTTAAAGGCTTAAAGTTACAGAGATGCCACCATTTACTCTAGTTTAAACCTGCAATTGCCCTGTGCCCCATGCTGCAGAGGAAGGTGAACCCCCCACCCACCCAGGGTCTCTGCCAATCTGACCTGGGGGGAAATTCCTTCCCAACTACAAATATGGCAATCAGGGAGACACTGAGCATGTGCGCAGGCCCCACCAGCCAGACACCTGGGAAAGAATTCTCTGTAGTAACTCAAAGCCCTCTCCATCTAGTGTCCTATCACTGGCTGCTGGGGATATCTGCTATTAGCAGTCGCATATCGGCCACATGCTGTTGTAGGCAGTGTGACATTCTATACCTTGGGGGAGTGTACTGTAACCCCCATATTCTGCATTTTCATATAATCATGATCTCACATATAAAGCATACCTTGTAAGGTATCAGGGGAAAGGTTACGATCTGCTGAAAGTCATTTCGCTATCCATATATGCGTATCATTAATGCATATGAAGTTATGAGCATTGTGTTGTATGGTGGTCACTAAAACATGCTGTAAGTTGAGGAATCAGACAGATATTAGCTCCCTAGAGGCAACAGCAAGGAAAGTAACCAATGCCCGGGCAAGGTGTCAAACAACCCATCAACAGCCATTGACCAGCAAGGGAGCTACAATGCAATGACTCACCTGCATGAGGCCACACCAGGGAAATTGCTCAACATTGCTGGGAGAGACTCAGCAATGCCCCCCAGGAATGCCTGGACTTGTGCTCCCCAAGCACATGGACTGAGGGTATAAAACAGACAGAGTGGACACATACTAGGCCCTTCTCCTGCCCCCACCTATGCTGCAAGCAACCAAGACACCGAGAAGAAGATAAGACTCCAACACAGGAGATTGGCCCAGGTTTAAAGAACAAACCTGTATATTAAGGACTGAAATATCCAGTGGGGTGAGAAAAACTGCTTAATCTAGTTGCTGCCCAGTCTAATAGGGCTGAGAGTTTAGACTGCATGCTTATATTTTATTTTCGTTTGGTAACCACTCTGACTTCTTGTAGCTTTGACTTATAATCACTTAAAATCTATCTTTCATAATTAATAAATCTGTTTATTCTACCTGAAGCAGTGCATTTGGTTTGAAGCGTGTCAGAGGCTCCCCTTGGGAGAACAAGCCTGGTACATATCAATTTCTTTGTTAAATTGATGAACTCATATAAGCTTGCAGCGTCCAGCGGGTATAACCGGACACTGCAAGATGGAGGTTCCTAGGGTTGTGTCTGGGACCGGAGATATTGGCTAGTGTCATTCGGTTGCAAGTAGCTGGGAGCAGCTTACATGCCAGACGCAGTGCGTGAACAGCCCAGGTGTGGGGATTCTCACAGCAGAGCAGGGTAAGGCTGGCTCCCAGAGTCAAGGATTGGAGTGACCGAGCAGACCACCAGTCCAGACAACATCAGAGGGGAACGTGACAGGCAGTATCAAACGCAGTCTTGAAGCCAGTTAGGTTTTTTGCCCCCACCATTTCCCTTGGAAGGCTGTTTCAGAAATTCATTCCTCTATCACCTAGTGTTTTTTTCCACCGGACCCCTCCCTTATTCAGTGCCCATGATGGATGTACAAGGGGGCACAGTTAAGGTTATATGAGCTTGACTTTGCAACCTAAATAATGTTCTTTTAACTTAGTTTCTGAATGTAATATATAAAATTATGTGATGATTTTTCCCCTTTGAGGCAAATTGAGTTTGACATTTACATAAGAAGCAATAAAACTGATACAGTCAAAGTATATTCCTAGAACAAGTTCGGTAATGTCTCTTCCAAACTACATTCAAGTTAGCACAATAAGTGCCTTTTCATGTTTGTAGTCGAAGTACTGGCCAATTCTGCCACATGGTCTTGGAAAACTGCCTTCAAAATTGACTTTCCCTGGTGAAAATTTGCTTCTATGGACAGCAGAGATACTGGGAGCATTTCAAAGGGACAAAAAGGAAGAAGGAAAGCAGAGGTAGAGGTTAAAGGTTAACTTTAAGCAGGTGGCTTTCATTTCTCTTTGTCCAGTAGTTCTGTACTTTCTAATTCCCAAAACTTTCTGGTTAACAGTGAGTTTCACTTCTTCTGAGAGCAACTTTATGATAATTTGCCTTCATTTATCAAGTCCGCTGATTCTGGTTCTCAGCAGGGCTCTCTTGTCTGGGATTTCAGCCCCACCTGGGGAGAATGTATTTTGGAGGCTTTTACTTCAGGTAGCAATCCAGCTTTAAGAATGTCCAGCCTGGGAACAGAGAATGACTTTTCAGTCCATGAGTTTGCTTGATCTTGGTTCAGGAAAAGATATAGTTTGGCCTTTGTCATCAAACACCAAGTGACTGGCACAGCTAGCTGATCTGAATAGAGATGACAGTCGCAAATGGCCATTAGTCATGCCTTTTTCAATCTATAAAGTCCTTTGATGTGAGTAAATGAGCAGACCACCTAGTGGCTGGTATTCTATCTCTAACACATAGCCACTAGGAGCCTGATGCTAAGATTTCGATTCTCCTCTTGACCTGACGCATCTCATGGGGTGCATTGAGACTGCAGGCACCAGGATGTTACAGATAGGTCTTTAGACCCTCACTCTCCTGGCCCATGAATTTTAATTATGTCATGTGAGCTATAACCAAGATGATGTTCTTGGTCTCCTGGAAAGCCCAGTGGTTTAACAGCACCACCAGCTAGTGCACTGAAAGGTGACATGTGAAGAAGGAGATTTCAGGCATTTTAATGAACACAATTAAGGTAGGACGGATCTGCAGATCACATAACACTCCTGGGGTGTGTGGAAGTATTAGAGGTGGGTCCAAGCCACAGAGTTCCACAATAGCTATTTCAGTCAATTTTCTTGGGCTGACAAGCCTCAGTCTGGATTCCACTTAGAGTTCCTCACAGGCATCTAAGTTATGCCATTGGCATAGCGGCCTTACTGTTCTTTGCTGGGAATTGCTGGTTGCATTATCCCCCTGAGGTGGCAAAAAGGGACTGTAACCACACTTGAGACTCTGGCCCATAAACAGCCACATCACAGATTTGTGATGGCATCCATGAAACAGATACTAGCAGCCATTAAACCAAAGGGCGGGGGGGGAGGGGTTATTTTTAGAGTCCACAAGGAAAACAGCTGTGGCACTTTCTCAGAGTAGAATGGCTCTCGCGAAACAGAGGGAGGCCTGTCTGACTGCCTCAAGATTTTCCCACTTAAGAATTTCAACCTTTCAAGGCTCCCCTGTGCAAGCCTCCACCTCCAGTGCGCTGCCTCATGTAATTCTAGAATGTCATGGAGGAAACCAGAATTATTTTTATTTACGGTTGAGTAAACCTTTAACATTTAACAGTCAGGTGTTTATTTCACTCCCCAATCTGCCTTCTGCTCCAGTAATGCTTAGCAAGGTCCTCCTCTTAGGGAGGGGAGGGGGGAAAAAAAGCCTTGGATTAAATGCTCTCAAAATGGAGTGCTCTGGGAAAACATAAACTTGAGTCCACTACCACCAACCCCACCCCCCCAATGCACCCTCCCACTTTGGCCCTCCCCCGTAGGAACATGACAGGAAATAGTTTAAAGGTAGGGAATTTTCAATGAAAATATTATTTTTCCATCTGCCCACTTGTACGCCCTCGCAGGTTGTATGGCTAAATGACGTTCAGGAATGTGCATCCTTCAGGCTATTTGCTCGATTCTCTTCTCTTGTGTTGCTTTCACGGCAGAGCAGCAGGTCCTCCTGGCTCCCAAATGTCACAGGAGACACTTGACCTTTAGGAGTGTGTCTTGACTTTTCAAAGTCATTTATAACCCTGGTTCAAAACTACAGCTCCTGTAACTGGAGGAGGCTGACCCCTCTCAATAGACTGTGTTCCCATCTTCCTGGGAGGTGCATCTGGGGTGGGGTCCACCATGATTCCAGAGCTCTTGGATAAAACCAACAACCCTAAAACCTACAAAAATTGGCTGATATTGCATGCAGCTTTGCGATTCAAACCAGATGCTTGCATGCCTTCCTGCCCACGCTACCTTAGCCCACGCTTATCCGTTCCTATCCTAACAGGATGTTTCAGCTTTTAGTACCTTGAGCCATTTTCAACAAAAGCAGTAACAGGAGAGGGACGTACGTTCTCAGAGATGACCTGCAGCAAGCTGCGGGCAGCAGCAGACATGCTGGAGACTTCATCTGATGGCTGCCATGTTGCTCTCCTTTTCCCAGGAGTGATGAATTTCTTCCAGGTGGCTAGCAAGCATGAAGACAACAGGCTTGACATATAGCGTGGGTCTGGGATGAGGAAGAGGATTGGTTTGTTTATTTTAGAGAGCAGATTCAGTGTGGTGGGGGGAGGAAATCAGTAATATCTGGACCAATTTCATCCCTTTCACTTCTCCTGCTGGTTCAAAAAAAACCAAAAAAAAAAACGTTGGCCTACTATCTAATTTTATCTTCCTGCTAAGCTATATTGCTCTCGTTAGAGGAATCCCAAATTGCACCATTGATTCCCCTGTGTTAGAAGACATCCTTTTTCTAGCGCTCTTTGTTATAAAGCTTCACCATAGTCACCAGCTCCATTAAAGCCTGTCTGAACTCCTTCCCCAGTCAAACCTTCCTCTCAGTTACACCTCTCGGGGTTATGGTAATTCTAGGTAGCCCTATCTGTAGAGGCAGATGCTTCGTGAAACTGTGTGTGCCAAGGAAGCTGTGGTTGATCTGGAAATGCCCAGAAGGCAACTAACTCCACCTTGTGTTGGAGAGAAGATACAAAAGGTAAGCTCCATCAGGCAGGTTTTTCTTTCGGTGGGGTCCTCAGTGTAAAGGAGACCAGATTTAACTTCTAGGGTAACAACAAGGAGTAGAATTTCAGTGCATTAAAACCAAACTTTTCAAAGTTCAAACTGACCCCCCTAAATCCATAATTAGACATCTGAGAAAGCAGCTTGATTTTCAGACATACTGAGCACCCAGAACTCCCACTAGAATCAGTGGGAGCTGCAGATACTCAGCCCTACAATAAAATCAGGCTACTTTTTATCCCTAAATATGGATTTAGATGCCTACTATTAGGCATTCACATTTGCCAAAAGGACCCTAGATGGCCAGAGAATCTGGGTCACCATTTTAACAGCCTTCTTGTAAATGGAGTACTCTGTCGAGTTCAGCACACTGCCCTGGGAACCGAGGTCAGACTAGTCTTTTGGGACAGAGCCAATTGCAGAGTCTCAGTGTCCAGCGTCTGTCCAGTGACAGCTTTCCTCTGTGATATGCCTACCTCTTTCACACCCAAAACATATTAGCCAGTGTAATTAGACATATTGGCAAAACAGAAACAGAAAAGACACATGCTACCAATTATCCTGTTGTAAACTTATCAGCTTTTTTTAAAACCATGAAATGTGATTACTCATTGGCAAGAGTTTGAAACCCTTTGCTTTTTATAGAGAGCAAGGGGAAAAAAAAACTAAAAAACTTAGTTTAGTACACAAGTTCATCAGAAATGTGATCAGCGCACACACCCACCCACCCCTACCTCTCTGTTATAGCTTCACAGCTGTGAACATACAGGCTGCCAGAGTTGAATAACCCATTAATCTCTGTGTGGAAAATTAACTAATAAATTGCAGATAATTAGCTGGGTATGAGAAGAAGCAGGGAATCAGACAGCTGTTTGTTAAAGCATGATTGGGGCATGTAGAAACAAGGTGCAACCAGACATGCAGGGATCAGAGGGGAGGGAGAACACAGAGCATGAAAAAGTAGAGAGTGGGGAATCTGGGAGAATGGATACATGTGTGTATATATAAAACAAATTTAAGTAATTCCATCCAGGCGGCATTTCTGATTGAGACCTGTAGAAGGCTGTGTAGAGCCCTTAGGAGAGTGCAGGTCATCAATCCGAACGGACCAGTCCTGAGGCCAACCGAAGCTGAAAGGATTACAATTAGTCCCTAGCCAAGAAAAAGAAGCAAACAATGCTACAGTGCACACTCATTGTCATGTCATTCCTTTCCAACCAGACAGACACCAGGCTTCACAACAAAGGAGACCCGAGAGGCAGCAACGGGATATACAAAAGAATCTGCAGTAGTGCCCCAACACATCCACCTACAGGCGCTGCTTGTCAGTACTGTGTTGTACCCACAGCCTAACCAGCTAAGAATATGCTCCTTACTTCTCCCGCAACACACTCGCTTTTCCTGTTTCACTTTGATTTTTACTCAATGGTTTTGAATGGGCAAACTGCACACAGACACCAATATGTACATGAGAGATAAATGAATTAAAATTTAAAATAATGTCTTAAAAGTGAAGCGACAAAAACCAATCCCAAGAGATCTCAAAATAGATCATGAATAGCTTGGGGTTTAGCAGTCACATGCATTACAGAACAGGAAGTGAGGTGACATTTAGAGCCAGCACCTGAACAGTATTACTTTTAGGCAAGTGTTCAAGGTTTATTTCCCAGGCCAAATCAAGGCTCTTGGCTTCAGATTCAGACTCTAGAGGCACCAGGAATCTTAAAAGTTGTCCTCCCAAGGTTTCAGCCCCAGAGGCAGGGCCCACATCATGAGATTTATTAGGTAGATAGGAAACTTTATGGGATCAGCTGTTTTCACATGGCTTCTGCCATCTTGGACTGAACACTTACAAGAATGGCTGTTTCCAAAAGATATGGTCATTCCAGGCCTGGGACTTGGGGAAAAAAAAAGACCCTACAATGTCCTTCTTGGTAGACAAGAGACAGACTTGGGTGTAATTAAAATCAAGAGGATTCTTTATTGAGATAGCTTGCACGGGCTGATCAAGGCAAAGATACTTCAGGCCCATGCGTAGGTGCCCAAGTGCTGGTGTCATATGATTAAATCAGTATGCCAGCTTTCATTTATTCAAGGGGGGAAATTCTTTCCTTGGTGGTTGCAGGAAAAAAGCTTGAAAATGTGACGAGAGTGTAGCTTACACAGTGACATTTGCCTGAGGCTGAAACAATAGGTCTGAGAGGTGTGAGTTCTCCATATAGCTCAGTAGGGTTTAATCCAATACTTGCTTCTTGGGGGTGGAGGGAGAGAGAAAAGGCCTGTCAACACCACCCCAGCAGAGGAGTCTTTGTGCAGCAGGAGTAGAAGAGTGTTGCAGGCTCCACCCACCCATTCAAGCAGATACACCCTGACAGCTGGGGTTGGGGTCTCTGCCTCTCTGAAGAGGAGAAAGAACCTCTGATGCTCACAAAGGGAGGGTGGCTCCTGCAACCACTTCTGAGGCACAGATGGGACATTATGCCTCTGCCTCTCTAGGAGGGGAGGGGGAGCCCTCTTGCCACCATCAATCAAAATGGGGAGTGGGACAACCCTGCAGGCACAGGGCTTTGGAGGAAGAACCGTGGTGTACCTAGGGTCTCAGAATGCTGGTTCTGCCTGCTGAACACAGACAGCCCTTCTGGTTCTCCCTGGCTGTGTAGCTTCCAGACTGAAAATACAGCCTGGGTAGCTAATATCACCACACCGATTCTCCCTAAATCCCAGTCTAGTCCACGCTCACAGAAAGACTGCTCAACATACTCCAGGGTCCCTGCAGTTTTGGAATTAACCTCTGTCAGGGTTCCCTCCCCACTCTGAACTCTGGGGTACAGATGTGGGAACCCACATGAAAGACCCCCTAAGCATATTTCTACCAACTTAGGCTAAAAACTTCCCTAAGGCACAAATCCTTCCTTGTCCTTGGATGGGTACTGCTGTCACCACCAAGTGAGTTAGACAAAGATTGAGGAAAAGGACCACTTGGAGTTCCTGTTTCCCTAAAATATTCCCCCAAGCCCCTTCACTCCCCTTCCTGGGGAGGCTTGAGAATAATATACCAACCAAATAGGTTAACAAGGTGAGCACAGACCAGACCCTTGGGTTTTTAGGACACTAAAAACCAATCAGATTCTTTAAAAAACAGAACTTTATTATAAAGAAAATAGTAAAAGAAGCCCCTCTGTAAAATCAGGATGGAAAGTAATGTTACAGGGTAATAAGATTCAAAACACAGAGGATTCCCCTCTAGGCAAAACTTTAAAGTTACAGAAAACAGGAATAAACCTCCCTCTTAGCATAAGGACAATTCACAAGCTAAAACAAAAGATAATCTAAAGCATTTCCTTCCTATTACTTACAATTTGTAATCTGATTAGATGCTTAGTTCGGGTATGGTTTTTGGAGATGTATTTTCCCTGCCCTGATGCCTCGCTGACCTGGAGAGAACACACAAAGAGAGACAAAACAAAAACCTTCCCCCACAGATTTGAAAGTATCTTCTCCCCTTATTGGTCCTTTTGCTCAGGTGCCAACCAGGTTATTTGAGCTTCTTAACCCTTTATAGGTAAAGGAGGGATTTTATGCTACCCTTAGCTGTATGTTCATGACAACCTCGGAGCTAAAATCATGGAATGATTTTGGATTTGGGCATTCACATCCATATACCACCTAGCCCAAAATACAAAGGATGTACTCAAGGTTCCAGTACTAGCCCATCTATAATATAAATAAGAGTTGGACTCATGCAGCAAAGTTCTTCTGCTGAAAGAGATCCCTTATCAGGGAAGTTCAGCAACAGGCACTGCTTTCTCAAGGCAATCAGTGCTCTTCCCCTCATTTCCTGTCATTCTTTTAGCAACTGTGTCCAAACTGTAAATATCCCCTCTGCATCCCCTGATGCAGCGGAAAACCACACTCTAGCTCCTCTGGAGTGATAATACCTTTTGGGATTAGTTGAACCAAAAAGAATGATAAAGGATCTTCATCCCTTACTGTCAGTCAATCTGATGCCAAACTTTTTAAATATATTTAGGAGATAATGTTACTCCTCAATTCTGTCAAACTCTTTTCAGCATCCAATGATAAAAAAAATGAGGCATTCCTACTTTTCTCCCCATTCACAGTAGCATTGCTTATCAGAATATGTTCAGTCTGGGTCAAAAATCAGCAAAGTGTACTGGTATTTAAGATGCACCAATATAAAAGCTATTTTTATACTAGATTTAGCCTGATTAGGGATAGGTGAGAGCTGCAATGTTCAGATCTAAGTCCATATTTTGGGAGGTTTGGGGTCTACTCATTGTACAACCAACCCTAAAATTGGAAGAAATTTGGTACCAAGCTTCTGCTTTGGCTCAAATGTTAGTGGCGTTTGGAGCTGGGGTATGGTCTGAACCCACCTCTTCTTCAGATCCTTTTCAAGATTACCAATCCTATTAGCTAGAACTACAAATCCTTCTTCTGAGATGCAAATGATATGCATTTGCCCTGCTAACTCATACAAAAGCACACATGCAGGTACACACAAAACACCTTAGATTTCTAAGCCAATTCAGCTTCACCAAGGCGATCATGTCCCCTAAAATAGTTTTGTTCTGATCTACTCATTGAATAGTTTGGACCAATCTACAGTTGGTGGGAATGGCAGAGAATTATGAAAGATGGGACAGATGGATGGGGGACGATAAGGCAGTAGCATGAGCCGCGGGTGGAGTAAGAGGACAGATTAGATGAGTAACATGGATCAAGCATTTGTTGGGTTTAGAATGTTGGTATCTTATAGGATAGTTACAAACTGGACGCAGTTGTAGGAAACCAGTGATGATGATAAAGGAGGGAGATAATATTGGTCCTACATCCGAGAGGAGTTGATAATCAGGCCATGGCATGCGAACCCCATCAAGTTTAAAGAACAGAGACTCAATAAGACCATAAAAGCAGGAGTTGCATTAACGCAGAAAATGATCAAGGAATAAATAAAGATTTCAGCAGAGTCAGAGTCAATGTGAGGAGGAATTCTGGCCCTGCGCTAGCAGTCTTCTGAAAATCATTATTTAGTTCTACTCTAGTCATTACCTGAATGAAAGAATATGGTGGGAACAATAGGAAGTTAGGGTTAGAATGACTCCAAGATTTCTAGTTTGAATTGACGGATAGCCTTAGCATGACGTTTGTTCTCTTACACGTCTTTGTAGATTTCAGCTATGTATTTTCAAGCCATTTAATTAAAGCAAAACAACCAACAACAACAAAAAACAGGTTCGAAAGAAATCCTCATGAATTTTTTTGTTTCTGGTAACCAGCAAACTTGACAGATAAGTCCCTTCCAGGTGACAAAGCTCAGAATGTGCTGGAAAACTCGTTGGGACTGCAAGTCTGAACAGATCTGTTGGCCCCAGGAGTATAGACTGCTTTCCTCAAGTTATCCAAAGCCTGGCAGCTTCTCAAACACCAGCAAGTGTCAGACAAGATGGGTTACTGAATGTACTGTGTTCCTTCACTCCAGCCCCCTCTGGGGCAGTCGGATTGTTACGTGTAGAGTCTTGTGGCAGAGGGAAAAGAGAGACAACAGGGCTCCCAGCCTGACAGGCAGGGTTTGTGGTTTTCTTAAAGATGCTGAATCAGAGTTTCACCTGGAGGGAGGTGGAAGAGGATGGATCATGCTTGGCAGGTGCCTGCAGAAACACACAAACTCCCGTATCTATGTTGCTGGCAGGCAGCACTTGGCTGCTTTCGTTGCTTCTACTCCTCCACAGGTGGTTAACGTCACTGTCAGACACAGGCGTGCTGGTTCTTGTCGCTTTGCCCTACTAACAAGAGAAGGCTCCTTTGAACAAATCTATGGCAATTTGAAAGGCTAATGAAATTCAGCATCCACCCAGGCTGCTGCAACAGATTGAATTACAAGCGTCTTTTGCAATCATTTTGTCCTGCCAAACTATTCTCTTCATCCCAGATAGTTTCTTAACATTGATTACCCTAATGGTAGGTTCTACAGCACCAAGTGCTCACTTACTGATAGAAAGAAGCAGGTGAAATAGTCGGGGGTATTTTCTTTACATGCCAGGGATAAAATGCCTCAAAACATTTTATGTAAGTTAAATTGCATGGAGGATAAAGAGAGCTTTACAAAGAAGGGTCGCCAGACTACATGGGGTATTGTCGTCAAGTTACTCGGGGTCACGTCACAGAGTTTGATGGGAGTCCACATTGCAGAAGCAAGTTAAGTAAGCAAGCAAATTATAATTGAGAAAAGCTTTGCACATACTTCTGCTGGCTCAGCCAGCGGGAGACGTAGCTCACCTGCAGAGCTGCTGTTTGTAAACTGAATGCTTGGGTCTTGGCTTCACAAACACGCTTTCCGACCACAGAATGGTAGTGGTGACATGTATTAGTTGATAATGTGATCAAATGCAAGCACTTTAATGCAGCAAAGTGTGTCCATGTCCATAATTTACCCCAATAGCCCTCTCGCTGGAAATCATTTGAAATGTCACTGTGGCTGAGAACTGACCCCATATCACAAGTACATGGCATGCATACAAGAAGTACCTAAGGGAATTGCACATTTTGCTTCTGTCCACACAAAGGAAAAATATTAGTAGACACTAAACTGGCAGCATTTCCCATAAACAGCCCGTGCCACAGTCACAGACAAATATTTAATATTTGGCCAAAATTCACAGAGGCCAGATTCTCAGCTGATGTGAATCAACACAGCTCCATTGAAGTCAATAGCGACTATTTTACACCATCTAGAAACTAAGGCTGATGCACCTTGAGTCTATTTCCTTGCCAGGTCACTAGATGGTGTGCAACTGATTTCTGGAGAAAGTTATACTGGTAAAGCTCTCCTAGGAGGAAGTGGAGTAGAAATGGTGTGTAGTAGCTGCAGAGCAATAAAGGAGTAGCATTAGCATTGCCTGCAGGTCAGGATTAAGGTGCACTTGCAGAAGTGTGGGAAGGGAAGTTCACATCGCCCCTGGCCATCACATTATGCCAGGTTTAAGCCAATGCTTTTGTGGTCTCACTTACGTATGCATGAAAATTCACAAGGAAAATAAACAGAGAGTTAATTCACTGTCATCTGTTTTTACTCTGTTAAATAACGCAATCAATTCCACGTATCGTCAGAAGCATCGTCTAGCTATAAGTGATACAATATCACAATCCAGTGGTTGTGAGGTAACTAGTCCCTACCATCTGGAGTGTTTGTGGCATCACAGATTGAACCTACTGTATCAGGACCAGATGTAGCTCATGCTGAGGTATTGCTGTAGTAATAATGTAAATTCTTTACATGATTATAGCCCTTCTATCCAAGAAGATCAAAGTGATTTAAAATGTTAAACTTTCCACACCTAGTGAAGTAGGTATTACCCCTATTTGACAGATAGAGAAACTGAGGCACAGAAGAGTGAAGTTCAGAGAAGGTTGAAAATTTTCCATTCATCCCCTCCCCCCCCCCCCCCCCCCCGAAAATTATTTTTCATTGAAATAGAAATTTCTGTGGGTAATGCCTGTTTTAGGTGTTTTTTTCTTCCATTTTTTTATCAAAAACCTGAAAATATTTTGATTTGGGCTAATTTATTTTGATGTTTCCATGCTAGAAGCTAAAAAACAGATTTTCAGGTTTGGGGTTTTTTGATGAAAACCCAAAAATGATTGAAGGAATGTTGATGGAAACAATTTTTTTTTTCTGAATTTGTTGATGTTTTTCATGAGAAACAACCAAACAAAAACGATTTCTCAACCAGCACAACAAACCAACAGCAGAGCCAGGAGTAGAGACTCTAGACCTAGTTATCACCACTGTTGTTCTTTAACCACTAGATCATGCATCTTCCGGTTAGCAGTGACAAGAAAGATAGCACAGAAAAGAGCCACAAGAGACAAAAGTGGTTTCATGCTTTCTTAAGTTTGCCTGAGTGTCATTATGTGGGGTGGTGCAGAATTTGTCAAACAAGATGTTAGCCAAGATCTTCCCAAGCACAGCCAAGACAAAATGAAGACAACTACACCATGAAGTGACACCTACTTCAGCCACAGTGAAACATACTGATGCAACAGCAGAGCTGATTAACTCACTCCCTTGAGGCAAAACTCATCTGAAAAGCTAATAATGAGGACTGGAGGACTCCAAACAATTTTTTTTTTAACTTTATAGACCAATTGGAGGGATGGCATAAGGGATTAGAGCAGCTGACTCCTGGAGTCTATTCTTGATTACACCATTAACTCACTGTTTGAACTTGAGCTGGTTACAGCTGCTCTGTGCCTCAGTTTACCTATCTGTAAAATATGGACACTTTCCACATTGCACAGTGCTAGAAAGTAATTAACATGCATAGAATGATTTGAGATTAGGATAAGGGGCTACGTAACAAAGTATTGTTAGGTTTATAATATTCTGAGCTTGCCTTCTCTCTCTCGCTTAGAACAAGCTGCCACCTACACAACACACACAAGGAAGACAAAGGGAGTGATCTCTATTGTTATTTATATTTTTAAATATGTGGGAGCTTGTCAGATGCTATAGTGATAGGGCTATATAACTAGATAGACAGAAACCTACCTGCCAGCCAGCACATTTAGGATCCTTAAACTCTGTGTGCCAGATACTCCACTGTTATAAATCAGAATAGTGCCATTGACTTCCATGAAGCTAGGCCAATATAAATTGGATCTGGGGATGTGTCCCTTTACCACACAAGGATCACCTTTGACATTTGCCAGAGTGTTTCTTTTCTGGCATTCTTTGTTCCCTGTCAATGGCTTCCAGTTCCAGTTTGCTTGTCTTGTCAATGAAGTCAATAATATTTCTCAAGCTGGTATGTGGAAATCAAGCTGGGGTTTTTTGTTTTGTTTTGTTTTTTGCTTTATCCATCGCCCTTAACAGAAGAGATACTTGGAATCAGAGCTTAGCAGACAATTTTATTGCAGATGCATGAGGCACCATAGAATACTGCTTGATCTTCAGCAGCTATACTGAACTGAGTTGGGGAAATGCACTTGTGCCAGTAAATATGACTCAGGAGTCATGGGGAAGAGATCAATGCACTAACAATGGACTATTTTTACAGTCCCTCTAATCCATAGTTTCAGAAACAAACACTAGTGGGTGCAACTCTTTCCCCTGTAAGGTCGCTGGCTGCAGCTGAACCGACCAGCCCAAATACTATTAGCTTGCAGAAATACTGTGGACAGCAATATTTACGATGATTAGCCTGACAGGCTGAGTAATTGCCTTGCAGTTAAAATGCTAAAAGCAATGGAGCTGGATTTTCAACAGAAGTATTTCACCAGGATTTCCTTAAAAAAAAAAAAAAAAGTGAGAAATGTTCCCTAACCTTTGTTCTAAGACCTCGAAAGTGGAGTGTGTGACTGAGTGTATGAAAAGTACAGTAGCACAGTTAGGTACAATTAATAAAGCAATTTGTTTTCACTGAGTCCCTGCTCCTGTAAACCTTTATGCACATGCTTATCTTTGCAAATGTGAGTAGTCCCATTCAAATCAATGGGGTTACTCATGTGCATAAAGTGAAGCCTATGTGTAATTTGGAAGCTCACGGCCTGAGGCTGTAAATGGATCTTTCTCCATGTTTAGCGAATAAATATTAACAGGGGGCCAGATTCTAATCTCTTTGCTTGCACTGTGTGGGACCTTCCTCAACAAGTAGGCCCATAGAAATCAATGGGACTACTCATGGAGTAAGTTACTACTCAATGTGTGCAAGAAGATCAGCAGTTGGCCCTGAATATTTATTATTAATATACATTTAAATGTAAAAATAAAGCAATGTAATTTGCTGAAGGTTTGAATTTGAATAGTCTCCCTTATCTTCTACTTTTTACTGATTTTTTTTGGCTTACCATTGGGCTTTCCAACCACAAAGCAAACAGGAAATGTGGTCTGGTTACTAATTTCAACACTAAAGGTGTCTCATTTCCAGCACTTACTAAAAGTATTTCCATGCTGGTATAAAGCAAATGCATTATCAAAGTGTTCATCACGCTATCTTACAGACATTAAAGATATTGGAAAAAATGCTTTGTAAGATGCATCTTGCATGATGCAATCAGAATTCTGCACTAAGCTATAGATCAATCTCTACTTGTGAGTTACTAGTGTGTCTTTGTTGTATACAAATAAAGGGTGAGCTTCAATTTAAAAAAATAATCCATCAGGTATCTACACCAGCTCTAAAAAATTAAATATTTTGATCTTCTGTGATTTGGAGAGTCCAGATCAAGTGTTGATTGAACTGGGTTCATACTAAGGAAAAGAATAATCAGATTTTCAGCAAATGCACATGCACAAAAATGTGCATTGAATTTTGTACCTAATTATCATGCTCATATACCTAGACTTCATATACAATTGTCATAACTGCACATACAAGTAGTCAGATATAGAATCGGCCATTTCTGCACTGATTAGGCATCTGATGGCTCATGCATTCTTGCATGACCATTGTCCTGAAAAATCTCATTTTAGATGTCCAGATTGCATGAATAATAAATACCATGGTTCTTCTTCAGGTATATTTTCAGTGCAATGCACAGGAATTTACCACAAACTCTGGCTAGTGGGAAACACAGCCAAACTCCATCCCAGCTTATTACATTGGAAATGTGCCTCTGAGGAGTGCTTCTTTTTCATAAAGGAATTTCCTTTACTGATGGTTTATGGAGCCCTCTATTGTGCTTTGCCATAGCTAGCCCCTTCTTTCAGCTGCTGGAATAGCCTAGTTGTAATAACAATACAGGTAATAAAAGTATTATCTAACATCTGAGACAAGCATTGGCTTTTGTGCACTCATATACACCAGAGCCATCATGCAGCTCACTTTAAAAAAGGAGATGCAAATGGTAATTAATATATTAATTTTCAGGGAGTGGTGAGTTAAAGGACCTAGAGCCTGGGATGCTTTAATCTCCTCTCCCATTATTATTTTTGCTAGGACAGCAGCTACAGGATCCAACCAAGATCAGGGCTCCATTATGCTAGCATCTGTACATACACATCGTTAGAGAGTTCCTGCACCACAGAGCTTATAGTCTAAGGGTACGTCTATACTTACCTCCTGGTTCGGCAGTAAGCAATCGATCTTCTGGGATCGATTTATCACGTCTTATCTAGATGCGATAAATCGATCCTGGAAATGCTCGCCATCGACGCCGGTACTCCTGCTCCGCGAGAGGAGTACGCACGGTAAGTACCTTGTAGTTCGAACTAAGGTACTTTGACTTCAGCTACGTTATTCATGTAGCTACGTTATTCATGTAGCTGAAGTTGCGTATCTTAGTTTGAACTGGGGGGTTAGTGTGGACCAGCCCTTAATAGACATGACAGACAAGGAGTGGGAGGGGACATAGGGAAATGAAGTGACTTGTTCAAACTCAGTAGCAGAGTCAGGAGTAGAACCCAGGTCTGACCCCCAGTCCCGTGTTTTAGCTACTAGATACTACTGCCACTCCCAACAAAGAGTTCACACATTAGAATAGAATAAGCACCTCCATTTGATGGAAGCAGAGAAACTCTTATATATTACTCACAATTCCTTAGACTTAAAAAGGCTGTTTATTTTTTTTTATTTGCATTCTCCCCCCTTGCCATGTGAAGAAATCACATGCTTGAAAAGAGGATAATATGAGCAACAGTTGTCACTGCATTGCTGTGGCCTGAAAAGGCTTTGCTTGATTTTTAATTATCGGTGGTGTTTGTTTTTCAGTTTCAAACTATGCCATCATCATGATTGCTGGGGCATTCACAAAACAGTGAAAACCCATCACAATTTCAGATATAAATAAAGAAATAAACTTTCTTCCATCCCCAATCCTTGTTTCAACTTCCCTAGGCAGCGTTCTCAGGAAAAGCCTGAGTAAATAGATAGGGCTTTCACTGTGTTTTGAAGGCCAATACAATCTGGCTTTGCCAAACCAATGGGGAAAGTGAATTGCAGCGCTGGAGTTCCCTGACTGGGAAGGGCCTGCATCCATACACACACTTCCAAAGTTTATATCCACACCAAATTCACAGCCATGAAAAATGTGTCATGGACCATGAAATCTGGTCTCCCTCCATGAAATCTGGTCTTCTGTGTGCTTTTACCCTGCCTATACTATACAGATTTTACAGGGGAGACCAATGTTTCTCAAACTGGGGGGTCACAACGTTATTTTAAAGGGGTCACTATTGCCAATCTTACTTCTGCGCTGCCTTCAGACCTGGGCAGCTGGAGAGTGGTGCTGCTGCTGGAGATGGCTCTGCCTTCAGCGCTGGAATCCCAGCTAGCAGCTGCCGCTCTCCAGCCGCCCAGCTCCGATGGCAGTGCACCCTGAAATTTCAGGTTTAAATATCTGAAATCATGAAATTTACTATTTTAAAAATCCTATGAATTTCACAGTCATAGGATTTTTAAAATAGTGAAGTTTCATGTGAAATTGATCAAACTGGACCGTGAATTTGGTAGGGCCCTATTTGTATCTGCTAGACACAACATAACAACTAATCTGGACAGCTGCAAATATGAAGGAGGACAAAGAGCTGATCGCTAAGGTAAGCAAGATCCAAGGCCATGTACTGTTTTATTCTGATAGATCCTAATCAAGAGCTTAAATTACAGCCGGAAATGTATTGATAGCCAGGTCACCCTTATAAGCCACACAGATGTGACATGCTCCATATGTTTTTACCAGTAACTAAGTGGGCTGCTAAGCTCTGCATTAGCTAAACTTTCTGATGAAAGTGTTAGAGTTAGTTGGGAAAAGCATTTTCCACCCCGTGAAAAACTTCAAGATTAAAAAAAAAAATCATCCCAAAGAGAGCCAACACTTTGAAGTGTTTTAAGACACGAAAATTCCAAATGTTATTTGTTTTAGGTCAATTGAAATGTTTCATTTTGATCAAATTCAAAACATTTCACTTCAATTTCAACCCTCTTTTATATATATGTATATATATATATATAAATTAAGTATTTTTCAAAACAAAATGTCATTCTGAAACAAAAAATTGAAGCTTTTAGTTCCAAAAGAGTTTACCCAATATGAGATCCTCACTCATATTGGGTAAACTGATGTATGTCCATTTACAATCAATAGAATTACACTAGTTTATAGCATCTGAGGGTCTGGGCCCTGGTTTCCAATCTGGAAGTATTGAAATAACATATAAGAGATTGTCCTCTCAGGATTTCTAGCTCAGAACAGAACTGAAGTGCCAAAAAAACCTCATGGGAATGCCTGTTCCCATGGGAATTCCACCCTTTTCCCCACTTCAGATGCTTGTATCACCTGTGTAATTTGACCTGAGATTCCAAACCTACTGAAATCCTCCCATCAGTTCTTCCATCTCATCTGGAACTGCTGACAATTTATTTTCATTAAACCATCTCACTAGACGCTGAAGTTGCAATGCCAAAAATTCTCATTCCACAATAGAAGATATTGAATGACTTGATTCACATTCTTAGCTGGTGGAGCTACACAATCTAACGCAGGCTGAAGGTATGGCCCAGAGAAGTTTTAGCTACTTAGCATTTAACTTAAATAGAAGACTGTTTTTAAAGGGTCTCTCATCATATTTGGAGAGACAAGAATCTGAAGTTTCCCAGACTTACTGTAGGAATATATTCCAAAAAACAACATTTTGGAACATTCAATAGTGATTTTGATCCTATCACAAAGAGAGGTAACTTATGCCAGTACTTTCATTCCATTTCACTTTGCTTTAGCAGAGGTTTATAATTATTATAAGGAATGATTTTTATAATGCAGTTCTATGTTGTTGTCTGAGTAAAGCTTTATGACCTGCTTTAAAAAAATAAATGCTGCTTTAATTAAAACAAAACCAAACAAAGGAGTACAGTCTTGTACCAACATGTCACTGTCAGCACCCTGCTAACTATCTGAATTGAACTGTGAGTCCCCCTTCCTTAGCTCAAAAGACACCAGTGCCAAAAAACGCAATTTATGGTACTTGTAAAGGTACCAGAGGATTATTTTTAATTTGTATCTCAAATTAGAAACTCCTGGTGGTTCTCTAACAGCACCTACTGTCAAAATCAGAGTAATGAACAGCAAACATACACCGGTAAGTACTAAGGTTTTACATGAAGCATAGATGGATATATTAATACATCGGACTCACCTCCTGCTTTACAACAATATTTCTATTGCCTTCAATGGAGTTAATCTTGATTTGCCCCACTATAAGCAAGATCAGAATCAAGCTCATTAAATTTAGCCTTCAAACTGCCTTCCTTCATGAAGTAAGGTGATTTTGCTTCTATGATAATGGATGTCACAGAGCTCATCTTCAGCCCATGTTCACACTGTTAGCAATTTACTTTATTTGCATTACGTGACATGGGAGAGGATATTAATTCTATATCACACTGAAGTCTTCGACATTAGCAAATAGAGCCACCGTCAAATCCAGAACACAGTCTAGCAAACCCATCCAGACCAGTTTTCTTCTTACTTCTCCACAAGGACAAACATATTAAGCTGGCACCTTACCGGTGTTAATTAATATTACTTTACAGGAGTTGCCTATGTCTTGGAGGCTCACGAAGAATTAAGACCCCGAAGAGTTTGTTTCAAGGCCAACTCTTCTGCACTTAGCAAAATTTATTGGTCACCACTTTAAACACTTAGGGTATGTTTACACGAGAGCTGGAAGGTGCAAATTCCAATTCCAGGAGACATACCCATGCTAGCGTTGATCAAGTTAGTGTGCTAATAACAGAAGTGTAGCCATGAACAGCAGGCAGGGCTAGCCAGCCTATGTACAATCTCATCTGAGACCATAGGTTCGTGCTTGGGGCAGCTAGCCCCTTGTATTGCTCATGTCATCATGGCTAATATTTTTAACATACTAGCTCAACCACAGCTAGCACGGGTATGTCTCCTTGAGCTGGAAATTACACCTTCCAGCTCTAGTATAGACTTACCTTTAGGGTGAAATCCTGTCTCCACTGAAGTCAAGGGGAGTTTGATTTTGATCTCACTTATACTAGTTTTTACACTGGTGTAACCTCAGTTACTTCTGATATACATTAGGGTGACAGGACTATCAAGTCTTTAAACTGAAGCATTTTGGAATGGATGCTTGTTTACACTAATAAAGGGGCTTTATTTAGCAGGGTGGAGGGTTGGTTAAGGTGGTGCAGAAGGTGGCTGCTCTACTCCTTTCATCACAGGACACATGGATGAAATTGTGATGGATGGTCTAATTCTGGTCCCTAGCAAACCGTACTGGGCCACTACTAAAGTATGATATTGAATGTGAACACTGAGGTGTGCTGACCAAACTGTGAAGGGAAGCTTCCACCCTTTGGCCCCAGTCCCTCAATGTAATATGCTTGTGTGGACTTCTGTCACAGTTACTGGGACCTTGCATAGGCCTCAGGAGTCCTGATGGATATAGGAGTCCAGGCAATGCAGGATAAGGGGTTATAGGAGTGTTATAGGGGTTTACAGCCAAACGTCGGCAGTACGGTGTTTCTATATGCAGTACTGAGATTGAGTGTCTCCTCTTGTTTTCTTAGTTAATACTCTTTTGAAATTCAGCTATTGACAATTTAGGACTTTATTGATTAGGAAATAGATTCTGTGAAGTTGTTCTTAAGGTTCCCTTTAAATTAGGGCTGGCCAGCAGACAAGAATTCCGTTTTGCAAAAAGTTTCAAGGATTCATATTTGGCTTAACTCTGCATCAGAGACTTCCTGCACCGTCCCAACAAAGTTTTGGTCAAAACCGATACGCTTTCTCCCCTCCTCCCCCCCCCGAAGTGAAAAATTGACATTTTCAAAAAAAGTGCTCTCAAAAAATTCTCAAGCATCTCTACTTTAAATCATATGTCCTGTTTTCTAGCTTTTAAAGTCCGTGTTTGTTTTCTTATACCAGAATTCAAATAAAAATAAAGTTCAAGCCTTTATATCTATGCTATGCAATATTATACTACCTGTCGTCATAACAATCCAGCTAGCTTACACTTAAAACGTAGGTCAGCATAGCTGCGGCACTCCAAGGTATGAAAAAGCCAACACCACTGAGCACTAGAGCTATGCTGACCTAACCCGTGCTGTAGACACAGCTAAGCACAGAATGCTTCCATCCACCTAGCTGCTGTTGCTTGGGGAAGTGGAGTTCCTACAGCAATGGAGATATCCTATCTCCTAGAACTGGAAGGGACCCCAAAAGATCATCGAGTCCAGCCCCCTGCCTTCACTAATAGGACCAAGTACTGATTTTGCCCCAGATCCCTGGGTGGCCCCCTCAAGGATTGAGCTCACAACCTTGGGTTTAGCAGGCCAATGCTCAAACCACTGAGCTATTGCTGTAGTGTGCAGCCATACTAATGCGGTTACAGTGGCGTAGCTACAGACCTGTACCTAGGGTGACCAGATAGCAAGTGTGAAAAACCGGGACACTTTTTTTTTGGTCCGGGGTAGGGCGGGTATAGTTGCATATATAAGACAAAGCCCCTAATATTGGGACGGTCACAATAATATCAGGACATCTGGTCACCCAAACCACTGTAGTGCCCTTAGTGTAGACATGGACACAGCCAAGACTACCTTTAACATTAGAAAGTGCAAGCCACATTTTAAAAAGAAAATGTGTCTTTCACCCAAATGTGGATCCTTGATCGAATATGATCCTGTTCTTCACTATGGGATGAGCAATATTCTTTCCTGGGCCAGAGACAGGTTTAAGGTCCAATGTCTCATGAACCAAACTCTGTACTCCACTGAAAAGCTGGGAAATCTACCCTTCCAAGCAGTCCAGCATGTGTTTTTAGCTTGGCAGGCCATGAGACATCAAATCTCAAAATCTAGAAAGAGCTCTCTCAGATAAATCAGTAACTGTTTATAAAATGTATTTGTTCTCATTTTTATCTTCCTCTTAGCACACTTCTGTTTATGAGGCCAGATTTCCATACGTGATCAGCTCCTATTTAGGCATTTATGGGGGGGGGGATTTTCAAAAGAGCTCAGCATCTAGTGTACCCAGTCTTTTGTGCACTTTGATTGTGGACGCAGACCACTCCTGGGACATGGACCATCTTTTTGTTTTGTGTTTGTACAGCACCTAGCACAATGGAGTTCCAGTCATGGACTAGGATCCCTACATGCTACTGCAATACAAATAAAATAATAAATTTGGCTTATGGTGTTAGCACAAGTCAGGAGAGTTACAAATGTAGGCATCTCAAATAGCTTTTCTCTCACATTTGTGACAAATGCAGAATGCCTAGCATGGTGACACTGAAACTTTATAGGCACCCGTTTGGGACAGTTTCACTCTCTCATGAGAGAGATCTCTCTGTCTGTGCATACGTAATCTCGCAGCACACATCAAATCTGACACAGGAATGTGCCTGGAGTTCTTCTCTCCCATTAGTTTATTAAAACATTTTTTTTTTAAAAAGAGAGACTCCCTTGCTCACAAGAAGTTCATTGTTCAGCAGTGCGTTTTATGCCAGAAGATGGAACGAGTGTCCAAACCATAAAACATTAACCTAAGGATGCACCGAGTTTCACAGAGCATATTATCAATGTATAATCATCTGAGCAGGGCCCTGCACTACTGTATGGAATAAAACGACAATCCATGCTCAGTAATGGTGCTCTGGGTTAAATTCATATTAGAAAATACTTTGTTGTTTCAGTTTGTATAAGAAATGCATATAGTTTATCAAAAAACAATGGACCTGATCCTCCGCTGGTGTAAACGGATGTAGCTCCAAAGGTTTCAATGATGCTATGATGATTTACACCAGTGGAGTGTCTGTCCTAATCCAACTAACTATACTAGGTGGCTGATAAATGACTAGACATTTCCTGTTTGTGTTCACCAGAAATAAAATAAATACTATCTGCAATTGATCAAATTTGAACTCACCCAGATCCAAGGCAGGTTTAGCCAGGTGGTGAATTTTGGCTCTGCATGGGTTGGATGAACTCTTGGGCTACTCCTTAGGCACCACTGCTGTAAAATTTTTCAGGTGATTTTGGGACCAAGAAAGAGGGAGGAGGAGGACGGTGAAAACAGCTCTCATCTGTTCCTGCCTGTATGGAAATAAAGGCGACCTGGTAAATGCATTAGCCTTCAGAAGGCATGCACTGAAAAGGGAAGGCACAGACTCTATATGAAGACAAAGTAGGTGAGGGAATATATTTTATTGGACCAACTTCAGTTAGTAAAATGTGAAGCATTCAAGCTACACAGAGTTCTTCAGGTCTTGGAAAGTACTCAGTGTCACAGCTAAACACAAGGTGGAACAGATTGTTCAGTCTAAAAAGTTAACACATTCTAAAGGACCATTCAAGATGAAGTGGCTTGTTAACACCTCTGCAGTCATAAGACAAAAAAGGGGAAGTTAGTGGGTTACAGATTGTTGTAATAAGCCATAAATCCAGCGTCTTGATTAAGACCATGATTTTTTAGTGTCTAGCAAAGTTATAAATTTCAGCTCCCAGGCTTGTCTTTTGAAGGTGTTTTGCAGGTTTCCTTTGAGGACAAGGACTGAGAGGTCAGATATGGAGTGATGGTTTTGTGAAAAGTGTTTGCCCACGGGTCTTTTTGTCGTTTATCATTCTTCTGTGATTCATTCGAGAGTGTAGCAATTGTCTGGTTTCACCCACACAGTTATTGGGGCATTTAGTGCACTGGATGAGGTACACCACAGGCAATGCAGGTATGTAGTTTAAAATCAGTGTCTATATTGATTTGTCCTCATGTCTATCCAGAAGCCATTTTCCTATAAATATCAAAATTAATCCTGGCTTGACTTTCGATAGGGCAGTGTAACCCAGCCATTGAAATTAATGGAAGCCACAGTTGTCAGCAGTAGAGCTGGTTGAAAAAGCAGTGATCAGAAAAGAAGTGAACTTTTTGGTGAATATTTTTGTTGAAGATTTGAAATTTACCAAAACCCCCAAACTGCTGAAGTTTCTGAATCTGAAAAATCTCTACCAGCCCAACAAAGCTCCTCTGAAAATCAAGGTGTGTAATCACCACTAGATCTATTCATTCACATTTGGAAAGAGATAAAGAAGTAAAGGGAATTTCATTTTTTCTGTTCAATTCAAATGAACCCAAAACATCTCCCTATTATCCCCTTGGATTAATCCAGCCCCAGGTATCAAAGAAATTCCCCCACAAGGTTCAATGCATCTGTCTGTAATGAAATACAATGGAAAACAACTGCTAATACAAGGAGACTTCAGTACTGCCTGAACAACTTTTCCTGTATTAGCGAAGCAGACTACTAATATGACATGATGGGACATTACTAATGCAACAGAGTGAAGCTAATGCAAACAAAATACATTGGAGTGCCTAGTTGAACTGAATAGAGAATTTGCTTTTCTGGCACTTAAGCCTTGGAAATCAGAGCAAATTCTTCAGAAATAAATCTATAGATACTATAATAAACGTGTCAAATCCATCGGCTGTGCTGTGAACATTGTGGGAGATTTTCAACAGACACAAGTGGATTTAGACACCTAACTCCCATTGACTTTCAACAGGAGTTGGGCACCTAACTGTTCATGGTGCATTAGAAAAATCTTCCCCTCTGTAAATAATAAATTATGATAATCTGCACTGACAATATCTAAGTATATGTAGCTGTCTGTTATGGCTCTGATCCTACATCATTAAAGTCAATAGGAGCTTTGCCACTGCTTCAACTCAAGCATCAAGCCCTCTATGCTAATAAGAAGCTTATCTTTGAGGAGTGGCTGCATATCACCCCCACTTTAAAATCAAAATTGATTTTAGCTGCCTACTCTCCCCGCCTTTTTAATGCTGATGTATTTTGCTGAGCCTGTTGGGTTTGCCCAAAGTCAAAAATCCTATTCCTAGTTTGCAGCCTTGGGGAATATCACCAAAGGCAAAGATTCTGATTATACTGTGGTGCCTTTCACTCGAAAGGCTGTCTATTAAACTAAACACTCATGTGCTCTCCCACAACCTCAAGGGTCTGTGTACTTCAGCGAGAGCTGCTTTGCAGCCAGTAGCAACTAGTCACGATTTGTTATTAAAACTGTAGCTCCCCGCTGCTCACTGCTGACTAACAGGAGGCTGGAGTCTATTCAAGAACTGCAGAGGGAGCAGAATCCCAGAATATTCCCAAACACACCTTTTAATGAAGGCATCTGGCATTCAGGATATTGTTATTCATTTAGTAATTGGCAACAGCACACACGTTGACAGGATAGCATACTGTGCGTCTGCCTGGAAAACTTTGGTTTTGCTCGGTTTTTCTGGGCGATGAGCATGCACCTAAAGCAAAACTACATGGCAAGTACAAAGTAACATGCACAGATCTTCTTAAATGCTATTTTCCATTATTGCTTATTTTCCATTATTTGTTTTTATTATTTAATAGAAAATTACAGTAGCTCCTAGGAGCCCCAGTCATGTATCAGGACCTCACTGTACAAACACAGAACCAAGAGATGATTCCTGCCCCCAAAGAGTTTACAATCTAATATGCACTGTGATGTGTGCCATGATAAGTTGATGGGTAAATGTTTTACAATAGAAACAGAATGACAGTCCCTATGCTGAAAAGCTTGAACCTAGATGTGGACCTAAATCTTAAGTCCCGTTAGTGCTGCTACAGTACAAAATCTTCTCACAAAAAGGCAACTGGGGATTCTCCCAGGTCATCTTTATGCCACCCTGCCCCCATCCTTTTGGTGTAATGGATGTGCCAGACTGGAGGAGGCAGTATGTGCTCTGGTTAATCAAAAGATCCCCGGGGGCTCCAGAATAAGGGGAATGAAGAGGTAACAGAGCCAACTCCCTCACCAGCTGCATCAAGCACAAGTTCAATATCTTAGAGAATCTAGCCCATGATATATTAAGAGGGGTGACCACAGAAGGGGAGTGAATGAGAGAGGAAGGAAAGGATTAGACTTAAACTTACAAGAGTGTTCCTGAAGTGTTTAGGAATATTGCAGTATAATACCTTAAATTAGAACCAAAGGTGTGCCCTAAATATTTCTCTAGGTTGAATTAGGCAATTTGATGTGTGGTTGTCAAGTAAAAATAAATATCAGGTGATATGCATGTATTCCATCAGGCAATAAGGCACCAGGACTGTATTTGAACAGACAGAAGTAACACCATCTGAAGTATTTAGAATTCACTGATATACCTTGCAAATGTTCAAATTAAGTTTGTTGGGGGAGGGGAGGGTTAGATCAGTAATGAAAAGTTAAAAAACTGTTCAGGGCCTTCTGAAAAAATGCCAACCATTAATGAAGAAGGGAGATACTTAATAGCAGCAACTAAATTTTTCCACTTCTTCTGTGAACATGTAAAGTGGTTTTCAGAGAGACAACTAGGAACTATTCAGACAGACAGACAGACACGTGGGTCAAATTCTTACCAAGGGTTTGTTGACACAGGAAAATATTCCAGTTATACCAGTAAAGTTAAACTACTATAGTTTAACTACTACTGTTATTGGTTATAACTCCCCATGTGAACACTTATTAGATGGAGGGGGGGGGGGGCGGGATTAGTTCAGTTTAAACTGCTTACAAAGTGACATAAGCCAAACCAGAATAAGACCGTTTCGACACTATGGGCATTACAGTGGCACAACTACAGTGCTGACACTTCCTAAAACGATGGAAGAAGGTTTCCTTCTGTCAACCTAGCCGCCTCTAAGGGCTTTGGTCAGCACATCTACGTCACTCAGGAGGTATGATGTAGCTGTGCCAATCAGAATTTAAAGGGTAGACCAGGACTAAGAGCTTTAACGTGGACAGTTATACGGGTATTACTATAGTGGCTTAAACTCTACCTTACCCTATAACTTTCCCATGTAGAAAAACCCTCAGTAAATCCAGTGAAAACAACGCCCCAGCTCATGGGGGTGAGATAAGCAAGAGTGTCTGTGTGCGTTGGGAGAATGGAAAAAGAGTCCTGGACAAAAAAGTTTGTTGATGTTACCCCAAAAAAAAAAAAAAAAACGATGAAAATTTTCCCTTACTGCAAATTTTCCTCATTTTTCCATGTGGCTGAAATTCTGCTTCTCTCTACACACAGGTTTAATTTTCAGACATAGCCATCTAAGCTGTGCACCTGAGTTCGTCATTTGGGTGTTCAAATCAGCACTTACATCTACTCATTTTTGCCGAATACCTAGGTTAGATGTCTAAATACTAATTTGAAAACCCAGATACATAATTTGTCCTTGTAATCTGGGGGCTCAGTCTTTAAAAAGGCAGGTCTCTGAAAACACACACACACACCCAAGTGGTGATATTTTGTCCCACGTTTGTGTTTGAAATACAAATGCTTGCAAAGAAAACCCAGTACTTTTACAGAGCTCCAGATTTTCATCCTCTGTAAGAACTACAATTCCCCTTCATCATCCTACTTAGACATCTGGTGTTACCAGTAGGATACTTTAGCTCACAGCATCTGGTCTGAGAAACGTTCTCTCTCCTTGGAGTCCCAGGAACTCCAGCAAACATCCTCAAGAAACCATCTATCAGAAGACTTAAGTCTACTCAGTGAAATTTGCAATGAAAATCCCCCTCTCAGCCACACAACTGCCCCAGCCTCACTTCAACAAAGCAGTTGTTAACGAATTGGTTAATTGCCAATGCTCTGCTGATGGTTGCTATTATAAACTAGGGATAGTCAAAGCAGTTCATGTACAATTGGAAATTACCTGAGTTTTTGGTAAAAATTTAAATCATACTTGTTTTGATGTTTAAAAATGTAGTTAATTATGTAGCATTAGTTATTTGAATGCATTGCTGCATGTCTGGGTTTCCAGAGGTGGTTGACAGAGTGAGAAGAAAGATGGCCTTATGGATAAGACACCAGCTAGGACACAAGAGAGCTGGGTTCAATTCCTGGCTTTCTCAGAGACTTCCTGTGTGACTATAGCATCTTCATCTGCCTGTTTCTTACTTCCCCCCAGCTGAGAAATCAAAATAAGCCCCTTCTCCCACCTTTTGTCTTTCTTGTCTATTTAGATTATAAGTTGTTTGGGGCAGGATCTCTTACTATATGATTGTACAGCACCTGGCACAATGGAGCGTCAGTCTCAGATGAGGCCTGTAGGCACAGTCATAATAAAACCCTGCCACCACCACCCCCACTAATATCTGAAAGTGCAAAAATATCACATGAAAGACAGTTCTTCCAGCATTTCTGGCCCAAACTGAATCAGGAAACGTCAGAAATCTTGTGAAACCGCTTGTTCTCTTGAGATTACCAGTTGAATTTTGCGGCATTTTGATAGTTTGGATAAAGTCAAATGTTTGGGGAAAACTGGAAACCTCCAAACTTTGAGGTTTGTCCATCGACATAAACCATGTTCTGTGGCTTTTGACAAAAACTTTTTTTTTTTTAAACTCATTTTAGCATCTTGAGCCCAGCTGCAGCAGCTGAGCTGGAAAAACATGTGAGCCACAGACCACTTTTTACCTATCAGACTGCAGGATCCACTAGTCCTTTATAAGCAAGCACAATCAAATTTTCAAATCGGATCCTGCATTACATAAGCAATTTGGCATTTTTACTTCAAAATCTGCTACCTTGTACCCAGCTCCCTGCCTTGAACACGAACCAATACTCACGCAAATTTTAGACACACACAAAGGCAAGGCCATTCAAAAATTTGGAATGCAGTGTCAGCAAACCGGAAACCTCACCAGCACTTCCCAAAGATGACAGTAAGAAAACAGTTCAGAGACTGACCACAAATTTGATGTTTTAAATGGTATACAGATATATTTACTGCAATGATTGTAAAGTATATTTGGAATAATAGTATGTGATGCCCTGACCTGAGAAGTCCTAGGACCCCTGGATTTGATGTTACTTAAGAGGAGGCTGAAGGTAAATGAAAAAATAACATTTGACTTAATTAGGAGGACTAATTCAACTTCATGAAAAGAAGAGAGCCATTTCAGACTGATTACTCTGATGCATCCCCACACACATCAGAGATGGAAAGAACAATGTCAGGTTACAAACATCACACCATCTACCCTGGGATAAGATATGGCATGTGAAATTTCAAGGGATTCTCTTTGGGAAGGTTGGAGGGGGAGGGCTTATAATGGGAATATAACTTCAACCTTAACCAGGGAGTGACTTCTTCCACTCCATAGCAATAATTTGCACTTACAGAGCATTTTCCATGTAATGGTCTTGAGGCATTATACAGACAATAGTGATGCAGGGGTCTATCATCCACATTTTATAAATGAATAAACAAGCACGAAGAGGCGGAGTGACTTGTTCAGGGTGATAGAATGAGTTCATTAAGGGAGGAGAGTAGAACTCAGGAGAACCTGACTCCCACTCCACTGCTGTAATCGCTACACCCCACCCCTCTTTTTAACACTGATTGGCTCTTCCAGTGCTGGGAATAAATGGATTATTTTGTTTTCTTCCTGACCACTGCTATTTCTTTCTCTTTTATTTTTAATCGTTTGTATGCTTTTGTTTTAATTAATTCCAAGTATTTCCCCCATTTTAGTTCCTATCAATAACATTATTAAATGTTACGTCGTCTTCCATTTTTATTTCCATCTTTCACTAAACAAAAAATAAATAAATAAGTGAAATGCATCCAAATGAGAGAGATTTCCTCTTCTAAGCTACTCTCCCAGCATCATAATTTCCTTCATTAAGTAATTGAAGCTCTCCCAACACAGAGCATCATCAACTCTACTGGGGACTCTCTTGCACGCTGGCTCTCAAATTTGCTTATACTGGAGACAACTTCATTCAGTGGGACTCTTGCAAACACCTTTCCTTTTAGCCTCCCAGGCCCAAACCTACAGCTTCCCTGCATCACCTGTAGTACTGTGTTTAATAAGACGTAACATAAGGCAATGGTAAAGAAACAAGATGAAAACAAACTCACTTTAATGAGATGAATGCAGCTCTCTATCTTGGGATTTTGTACTGTCGCCAATCATTGCAATATCAAAGTGCCTTCCGTGCAATTGCAGCTGATCGGTTATAGCTAGAACTGTGCAGGAACTGGAATTTCCATCCCATGAGAAATTTTGTATTTCCAGTATGTCTGTGCACCTGATTTCCATAGAAAGTTTTGACAAAACTGACACGTTCTCAGAGGAACACTGATTTTGTCAAATCAGCATTTTCTAACGGAAAACTGTTCTGTCTAAAACATTTTAACTTGCTCTAGTTATATCCTCCCAATTTTGTATCCATGCCTTTTATTCCCTCTTCCTAGGTGAAGGACTTTACATTTAGGTGATAACAAATCTCCCCTCCAGTCTCGTCTGCTGTAATCTGTCTAGGTCACATTTTCCATCTGTGTCCTGTATGCTTGCTACTTCTTTAGTGTTGGTTTCATCAGCAAGTGTGATCACAGTTGATTTTATAGTAAACCCTGGACAAACAAAGATAAGAAGCCCCCATGCAGGGTGTCCAGAGCTGCTTTGGTTTGGGTGGTTTTGCTTCAATACAGTTGGTCAAAAGAGCTCCTCGAATTCTTGAGGGTCTCCAGACTAGACTACAAATAGTTAGAAGGACCAATTCTAAAAAACTGTCAGAAGCGACATCAGAAGCAGTTCCATGGACCAGCTGGAAAAGCTCTTGGCCCAGCTGTGGGTTTTGGACCATAGTTTGAATACCATTGATCAAATGTTTGTTAGTTGTTGCAAACTACATTAGTTCTTGTCCTCTTTGCCATCAAATCTGCATTGCCCACAGGAATAAACCATACCTCTTGCATACCAATTTAGTTGTAGCTGCAGTTGATTCTGGTAATAGGACTGGTCAAAAATTCTCTCTTGAAACTGTTTCAGTGGAAAATGGGGTTTTTGACTAGTGATTTTTTTTCAGGAAAAGTGTCTGCTGTCTATGGAAAATTTCAATGTTTCATTGAAAGCCCAAAAAATGAAATGTCAGGAGGGATTTTTAAATGAAAAGTTGACATTCTCTGTGGAACCCCGGCCACCCGATTTTATCACCAGCTCTCTCTGGTAAAGCCATGATTTCACTAGCTCATGAGAGAGGAGTCTGAGCTTGATCCTGCTTTCCTTGAAGTCAATGGGGCAAAACTTGCCTCGACTTCAGTGGATGCTGGATCGGGTCATGGTGATACATTTTATTCATGATTTTCATTTAATTTCCACAATGAACATACTTTCAAATGGAGTTCTACCTGCGCCTCTCTTTACACCTGCAGTTTCACACACATGATTGTTCACAAATGCAAGCTGCCTCACTACAGTTTGCACATGCAAATACATTTTTCCCCACATGTGAATGACTGTGAGAGCAACATTAGAGGTAGGCTTTGAAAATGTGTCTCATAGCATCTCTGCATCCATGTTCCATACCTGCTCCTCCAACATTTCAGTTGGAAAACACAATCTAATCTTTCTGGGCCCTGTTCATTCAGGTCTGAACTAGAAGTCTTATCGGAGCTCAGCAGAGACCCCATAAAAATCTACCATCGGGTGCAGATTGGCAGTACCAGGCATCCACAACATCTCTTCTGGGGGAGGGCTAGCCAGTGCAGCTCCAGAAGAAGGCTAGTTTGGCTGAGGAGGGCAGTGGGGAGGTAAAGCTCCCTGTGCCCTGAAAGTAACCCTTAGGGAGGGTGTGTGTGGAAACCATGTGGTTACAGCATCTCTCTTGCCACAGGGAACCACAATGTTTACCTCCCTGCACCAGTAGAGGTAAATCTGGCCAGGTGCCTAGTGCTAGCCTGGGGGCAGAGACACAGACTCTTCATGCACTGCAAGACCTGTCTACCCCAGAATGAATTAACTAGAATGCCGGGATTTGGAGAGAACCCGAAAGCTCTGCATTACCACGCAGTCAGTGAGAGCTCATGCAGCGGGGCCCAGCTTCACCTTACCGTGTAAGTATGGGGAAGTTGGCTACCTTAATTGTTACATGCAAACACACACACAAGTGATGAGCAAAGGATGTTCAAAAATCAAAAGACCAAAAATCACAACAGTCTTTTTTTTTTTTTTTTTAAAGCTCAATTTTGGGAACAATCTCACTATTGGGTGTGGGTGGGGTTTGACTCAGGATTTTTGAACTTGGCAATACTGGATCTATTGACTGTTTGCTTTCCTCCTGTGATGTACACGCCCTCCCTTACCACGGATTTTCTGAGAACTGATACCGAAGGCTTTAGCATACGGTGCCTGAGGTTTAACAACTAGCCTAATTTCTTGGGGAACAAAGTTTCCCACCTCTAACTAAGGTTTCCCTCCTACCCAACAGGACCCACCCCGACCTTACAGTCACATTATTCCTTCCTTTGACAGGCCCTTGTTGTTGCAGCACTAGCAGCAGCCCGAAGATGAGGGCGAGATCCAGGCCTCCTGAGGAGAAATAATTCTCCCTAAAATCAGTTAGCAGGGCCCATGGCATCAGCAGGAAATCACTCCTTTCTTATCCCTTTCAGGGTCCTGTGCTTGCGGGTTTGCAGCCTGCTCCACATGACCTGTCTCTTGTAGGCTGAGCATTTGTCAGGTTTGCCGCCCGGCCTGGAACAGTTGTGCTCATTAGCTGCATGCAGACTTACAGCCACTGGACTAGAGGAATTTCACCATCGATCTGGAGGAGCATTTGAGAGAATGGGAGTAACAGGGCAATAAAGATCGCAATATATCATCAGACTCTGCTGCTGGCCTGTATAGATCAGAGCTGTGTTAAGATCATTACAGCCTGTCTGAGACTGATATGAACTGTGTAATCCAGCAGTAGGAAGTGGGGGAGCAGCTGATAAACAAAAACAGCTCTCCCACCCCTCAAGAAAATCTCCTCTACTAGCCAAGACAAATGCCTTTGAATTTCCATCCAGCTGTAAGCCGCTCCAATGAACTGCACACACTCATTAAATCAGACTATCCCCCTGCCTCCCAGTCCTCAATTAGTCAGTTCCATTGATGGTAGGGAAAAATAATATAGGAAAGTGGCTAAAAGGGAAAAGCATTTTCCTGCCTAAGGACCTGATTCAGCAAAGTGCTTGAGCATGTGCCTAACTAAACACGTGAGGAGTGCCACCGACTTCGGTAGGATTCTTTGCGTTTACAGACGGGCAGGTGCTCAATTACCTTGGGTGTAAATAAATAATGGCAATGAAATGCTCTCATTGAGCTAAGGCCTGTAATTTGGTGAGCAATGCACTTAAGCATATGTTTAACTTTAAGCTCATGAATAGTTTCATTGGATTCAAGGAGACGGCGTAGGCACTTGACGTAAAACACATGCTTTAGTGCTTTGCTGGATCAGAAGCAGCGTGTTCAGCCCCTTTCAGGATTGAGCCCGGAGCTTCGGGTGAACTGCTGGAGAAAGTGAGCCACTTGCTGCGCTCAGGCCAATGGAACAAATAATGGACCAGATCCCCGCTGGATATAAATCAGAGTTGCTGCACTGAAGTTCATGGAGTTGCACCAATTTATATCCACTGACAATCTGGCCCAATAGGTATTGAAGTCCAACTCACAGAGGCTTTTCCCAGTGCAATCTTCTGCCCCCTCCTACCTCTCACGCCACCACTGAGTATCAAGATGATCAGAAGCTTTTTCCTCTGCATTCATTGTTATTCCTTTATGGGATATGGGCACCCAACTATACGATGCTAATAGCCAATCATGCACAGTGACCATTATGGTGGAGTAATCACAGGGTGCATCTTTTTTTGCTTTGAACAAGTACGAATGGCAAAGAAATTAGCCAGAATTGTGACCTGTTTGTGGTGAATTCCGAGATGGAAGAAACGGGTTGAATCTGCTGGGTTCTTTATTCATTATGAATAATATGCCCAGCTCAATAAGAGCTTTCATTTGAGTCGACCCTCCCCAAAACTCAGCCCTTATCTGCCCTTTGGCTTGCCAACACCCTAGGGGCTGTGCCTGGTGCTTTTAATATGCCGCCCGCTTAAGAAGCTACTGATGATGTATTGAGCCAGGAGTGCTGAGCTACTGAAGTACCTTGTTATCAGCAAGCAAGGGCTTCTAGTCAGACTTGAGAAGCCTTAATCCTCCTAAATGGAGTGAAACCTCCCTGCAGATAAAAGACTTGTCTGGCTTGTTCTGAAGGAAGCCGTTGGCATGTCTGCTCCCTCGCCCCCTTCTCCCTTACGAGAACGTGGCCCTGCGGGAAGAGTGAAAGGGAAGATCAAAGGAACAGCAGTGTAGCCTCCTTCTTCCAGTAGCAGAAAGGCTAAATGCGTCATTACCAGGGAGTAGCGCTGTTAGAGGTAAACTGCAAGATCTCTGCTGATAGAAAAATTGAGGCGATGCCACTGTGTAGGAGAGAGTTAGGCTTGGGAGGGAAGCTAGGTTCTTCCCCCTCCTCAGGCAAGTTTAGAGACCAAGCTTGTCCCTGGGACACCCTCACTTTCCTAACTCTCTTGGAAGCATTTAGGAGTAGATACTGGATTTCACCATGGGCAAACCATGGACTGGATTTCCCACTCGGTTGGGTCTCAAAGTGTCTCTCTCTCTCCACCTGGTAGGGAACAGCAAGTTTGTGCCGTCTCCTTTAAGGTTTTGGCTGGCAATGTTTTTCTTGGGAAGCTCTTGGGAAGCAAAAGTCACTTGCTTCCTAGGTTTACAGCTGGGTTGTCAAAGCAAAATGACTCTCCGGAGAGCTTGCATAAAGTTTCTGGAGTGGGAGCAGACCACAATGGTTCTGCATTTACTCTCCTCGGCAATCGCTTTCTGGCAGTATGACAGGGATCCTGCTAATTATCAGCATTTCTCAGCTACAGAGTTTTGGTACACGGCCCTACTGATAAATTTTGATATTTGTTTAAAACGTGGCACTTTATAGAACACAAGTGGCAAGGCATTATCTGTCTGCTCACCCAATTGCCTGCCTCCAATTTAATGGGTGGATGAAGAGCCAGAAAGGATCAGTTAAGCTATTTGGATATGGTTTCAAAATACAATAAATTAAACAAATAAGGATCCCACATTTTGGCTTAGATTGTGCTTTTAATGCACAAGTCCCCCTTAGAAAAGGTGAGGGAGGGCACAGAGCTAGTGACAGTGCCTACTGGAGGCACGATTTGCTCAGAAACGCTGCGCAAGTGTGGCCAGACTGACCACTGCTCTACCACTTTACAGGGTGAAGCATGTATTTGCCCCATGGAAGACAATCTCTGCTGGCTTCTGTAGAGCAGGACAGAGGGTCCGGACATCTCTGCCCTCTTTGGGTAGCTAGCATCACTGTTGGCACCAGCTTGGACCCATCTTTGCACTTCATGGACACAAAGTCAGGGACTGTGCAAGGGCACAAGGGGATCTGGGAAAGGATCTTTGCACCCTCTCATCTGTCTTAGACACCCAGCTGTAGTCAGACAAAGTCCGGCCCATACTGGGCAAAAATTCATAACTTCCTCATTAGCACTTTGATTAATCCAGTGGCCTGACTGTTCTTTGATTAATCCAGCCACCTAGGTACGTAGGAAATATTAAGTGCTGATTTCTGATCCCTCTTACCAGGTTGGGGAGCCCCATGCAGGGAATTTCCATCGAGTAGGCAACTGGCTATTAATAATAAATAAACCCTTACATTGAGAACCTTCCATTGAGAGGAAATAGACCCCAAACTGTTTCATGGACATTGCTCCAACTCCATCCTTGGCATCATTTTCTTGTAGTGAGAGAAGTTACCCAAGGGATACATTTGGCCCAGTATAGTATACAACAGTGTATTTTATCCATCACCGAAATGCAGCCATCTCAGGGGCTGAATAAGAGTTACATTTAGCCAGTGCCAGCAACTAATAGTAAGTAAGAATTGTTTTACGCATTTTTATGAATATTTACGCTTAATTAACACTTGAGGACAAAAAGAACCCCGCGTGTCCCTATTGGCTCTACATCTATAACTTGATTCATATCCAGGTCACATTTTTATTAAAACACTCTGGTATGGCCAACCTTTTAGCCTTACCCAAGGAGAATATTTGCTTTCTGATCCATTGAATTTACATAATTTTTGTGCGTATGTGTAATGATGAGAAGTTTTAAAACAAACTGAGTCATCCCCAGCTGCTAAGTTCTGACATGTACTTTAAATAAGTAAACCTGGGGATGTGGAGGGAAAGGAGCAAAATTGGCTTAAACATCCCACTGATCATAGAATTATCATCTGCTATCAAGCAGTTTACCATTAGACCCAGCTGGTGCCAACCTGACCAGTGCATTTCTCCAAGCTAAGCTAACAAAGCACTTATTTGTTATCCAGGGAACTACCTCTAATAGACTTCCAGTGAAATAATATTTGCTTTCCAACCCTACTTTGAATCCCACTCACTTTGTTTAAAAGATTGCCTCTGGCTGTCTCCACTGGTCTAATCTAATAGTTTCTAGTTTGTACAAGCAAAGCGCTTTCAGCCAACTATATAAATAACTTAAAGAGAAGAAGACACTTTTACAGCGCTCTGTGCCGGGTGCTATAGAACATGACAGATTAGTAAATGACGCTTCAGTGAAGCTCATCTGGGAACCTCTGTCAGTTGAATATGAGCAATTACAATATTGTATTTGGGCTGAAAGGGTTGTCTGTCTTCTTACAAAAAGGCTAACAAGAAAAATAATTCCTGTCTTATTTCTCCTGTGCATGAAACTGATCTAAGTGGCCCTAGCCCATTCCATATCCCCCTCCCTCACTACCATTACAGCAATGGGAATGGGGGGGAGGGAAGAAAAAATAGTTATTTTCTGTTTTCACTTTTGGCTTGAATCAAAAAATGAAGAAAGAATAATATTAGGAGACAGGACTCCCCAGTGTTGGAGAAGGGACTCTGCATCATTATATCAAAGCACGTTCGAATGCCATCCCCCAATTCCACTCCAGCAGTACAGTGCCTTCCACAAAAGAAATAGTGCCGCTGGCCTATTGAAATAGCTGGATTTAGCTCAGCTCACCCACTAAGATCACCTGGTCACATGAGGTTCAAAGAGTTGTGCAGGATTTATCCATGCCATTGCCACTGATTTTAATAGGAGCTTTGAGACTGAACCTGGTGTGACTTAAAATGTAGGGATTTTCAATGGAGAACATTCAGAGACAATTGAACTTTGGGCCTAATTCCCTTCTTTAAAAATCCCAGGTATACTGTAGGGCCAAGTTCATCCTGGGTGTGACTCCACTGGAGTCAATAAAATTACACTAAGTTACACTACACTATTTTGGTGCAGGATTTCCCAGGCTCTTGACAAAGGTTCTTTGCTATCGAAGCTGGCGCTCTCGGAAAAATCAACTCCAACCATCCCGTTACAAGGACCCTCATCCATGTCTGTCCTTTCCTTCCCTTTCCCTCACCCCTATTATTGCATCACTATTTTTGTAAGTGATTCTTTTCATGAATTTGAACTTGCAGAACGCTTCCCTTACATTATAGAAATGAACCGCCTGCCATTCCAGGTTCCCTCCTGCACTTCAGCACTTGGGTGCCATGCTTTTATTTTGGGTCTGTATATAATTTGTGCCTCACATTGAGGCTTTGGCAGGTTAAGAGCTTAGAGGCACATATTGTATCTGGAACTCTTTTCAAACAGAGGGCTCTGTTGTCAAATCTTGCTGAATGAAACCAGTCCAGTCCCTTGCAAGGCCTGCAGGCAAAGGATTAACCTCTTCGTTGCCATGATTTGCTCATGTCTACATCCCCAGCATTTGAGGATGGCTGTTACTTTCAGAGTCACAGTACACATAGATGTGCCAATCACCTAGGTTAACTGTACAATGTAGACACAGCCTTAGACTGCAAGTTCTTTGTGGCAGGGACTGTCTCTGAATGTGCACGAGTACAGGACCTAGCCCAGTGGGGCACGGATCTTGGTTGGGGACTTAAAGTGCTACTATACTATCTACTGTTACACTGCCCTATTTAAGGTTGCATTCAGTTTTAGCCTTAAAAACACAAAGGCTGAATGCCTGCCTTATGTGGAAAATAGTGCATCTGCCCCAAGTTTTCACCACAATCTCTAAATAAAGTGTGAATTTTCTGAGGCATTTCAAGAAAGTCGGTTATTTTGTTTCTGAGTTCTAATAAATTAACACCAGTCTTGGAGCACCCTCGTCCCCAGCCATGAGTGAGTGTGATTTTCCAGAAGTGTGCAGCACAGATATTGGACAGGGAGTCAGCTGTTTAGGGTGCTGGAAGCCCTACTGGGGTAGAGTTGCAGTCATCGTGTGTTGTCTGGTGGTTATCCTAGTGCGCCTCTGGGTGAAGAGATGCCATAGCTTTTCACATTATCATCATCTAGTCATTTCTAACATGGTGGGGGGCTGCCAGAATTTTAAGGAGAGGTAGCTTCCTGGAGGCTGCATTCCCAGACTTCTCATCAGCATTCCGTGTTGCCAGCTCTTTCCCAGAACTCTAGTGTTATTTTCAGGTGGACATGACCAGGAACAAAGAGCAAGGAGGTCAGTAGCAGCATCTGGGGTTGTATCTTGGGTCCTAGCTCCGGTCAGAGCATAAACATTTAATTGGTTATGTCTGAAAATAACAAAATGCTCCAAGAATGAGCGGAAAGGGATCCAGCTTCTAGTGCATGGTGTGGGTACGGCGTGTACTCTATTCTAGCTCTATATCTAAGCCGTTAGGCTTGGATTTTTAAAGGTATTTAGCCATTGCTTGCTCAGCATTGCAATACCAAACTGACTTAGGAGCCTAACATCTCATTTTCAAAAGTGATTTAGGAGCTTATGTCTCACTGAAAGTTGATAAGACTTAGGCTGTTAAGACCCACATTCGCACATCAATGGGAGTTAGGTGCTTAAATACCTTTGAGGAGATTGGCTCAAGTAATTTTGAAATGCCTAAATACTTTTACAAATCCAGGCCTAAGACCATACCCACTGTGGTACCTGAAGTGTAAAGGTGAAATTATCTCTTTCCTCTCCTCCTTTCCCTCAATACAAAACTGTACAGAAACCGATTTTCCTCCCATCACCCCCAATTCTCAGGAATATAAAACAGTGAGAAGCTTTATGCATGTGCTGAACTTTATGCCATATGAGTAGTTCCTGTATAAAATCGATGGGACTACTTACCACATGCCCAGAAATTTGCGGAAGAAACAGGGCGCAAACATGGAACTTTCTCAAACGTATGATGGGTTGAAACTAAGGGTCTGTATAAAAACCCCTTTCACAACCTTAACTAGAGTGTGGTTAGCCTGGCACTTGGATACTAGTGTAATGGGGGAGATAAACCTCAGAGAGAGGCAGGAACTGTAATGTCATTGTGCGGGTTTTGTTTGGTTTTTTTAAAACCAACCAGAGCTATTGCCGATAGCGTGTCAGCTCTGCTGCCTTATGAAGGGCTTCAGAAAGTTATATTTGACTTGACAGCTTGTAAAACAGGTTTTTGGTTTTAATTGTTCAGCTGGCAGATGTGAATCCCAAACAGCTGTAACCTGCACACAGAAGAGGGTGGAGACTTCTCTGAAATTCTCCAGCTATGGAGGGCATCTCCCCTACTCCCCCCCCCCCCCCAACAGTAGGCCTTCAAGACAAAAAAAAACAACAACAAAAAACAAACAAACCTCTGTTGCAAGCTAAACAGCTGTGTCTCCCTGTCTGCACGTAGCACTTTGCTGATATGGCCAGGATCCAAAATTGCATTTATGGGGGGAGCGGTGTTGTGGAAAAGTCCTGGATACCAATCAATTAAGTCAGTAGGAGTTTTGCTCTTGACTTCAAAAGGGAGCAGGCCCCATCATTCTTTATGAAAAGTGTCACATTTCTCCAATGTAAAGTTTTGCAAAGGGCGATCCTGTTGCAATTTTCCACAGGCGTCTTTGCAGATTACACAGATGTCATTGCAACATTGCTTTGTGTCTGTTTTCATAAAAGTGGGTGAAAATTCCCAATGACTTACATTTTTACAAAATTGCACTGACAGTTTATGTGTAAGTATCTGCATGCTATAGGGTAAAAAGGGCAACAGTGTCATCTTTTTGCAAACCTCTATGAAACACCAAACTTCCCCGGTGTTGCTTCTGGTGCAAAAACGTTCAGTTTCAATGCTGATACTTTGGCTGCTTCTGTCAGCTGCATAATTAGCCCATGCCACTTTCCAAAATGCAGCGTCTTTGTGAGAGACTCCAACCTGCTTATTAGGTCTCAGCTTAAGAGAGCAAGATGGACTCAGCTATGCTGGCATTGTCTGAAATGAAAGCGGTCTCATCAGGTTACACCTTTTAACTCTGATCTGTAAAAGCACACAGATAAGTGGTGCTTCCCCCCGACCCCCTTTATAATACAGTCTTCCCCACATCTAGACAAAGTAGAACACTTGCAGGAGATTCATTAACTGGTCTAAAGCCAACCAAAATAAAAACAATCTTGATTTATTTTTTTATATACTCCAAGTCCAGCTCTTCTTCAGTGTCTAGCTGAACTGAATACACCACTCCACTCCTGGAACCCCTCCCTATCCCAATGCCCATCTTGATCTGCAGTCAAACAGTTATCAATTCCAGAGAGAGAGAGACAGACTTGGGGTATAATGACACTCCTCCCATGTGCCTAAGGCTGCCAGAGTTGTGTACACTGGCAAAAATACAACAGAAACTAAGCTTTGGCCTAAAGCACCGTAACTCCCAGATAAACAAGCCTGCCAGAAAGGAGCCTGGCTGAGGCTTTGTACTCCGAAGACTCCAGGACTGGCTGATACAATTACTCGTGAGCAACAGATAGCTTGAAGACAAGGGTGTATCCAGGAAATTCAGATTTCTCTACAGTATTACAGCCTGCATGGCAGCCCTCCAGTACATCCTCCCCCATTCACCCCACCCGACACCCAAAGAGGTTTTCCAATATAATTCAAAGCAGAGACGTGGATGCTCATATCCATATAGATGCAGGGAGGATGGTGCCCCCAGAATAAAGGCTTGCCTCGTTTTCTATGTTGATTTAACACATTTAGCTGAGGGAAATATCTTTTCACAAAAGACACAGGGAAACATTGGCTTGTGCAAGAGAATCGGGTTAATATTAGGGTCGGTCAGACAAATTGGTGGGGAAGAAACAGGAAATAGACCCAAACTTTACCCACAGTTCACATGCAAACTCTCATGAACATCAAAAAGTCTGGTTAGCTCCTCTACACCCCTAATGTATTTCTTCCTTTCCTGGCTCTGGTTTCCAGCAGAGGTGCCTGACTAGCACAGCAAAAGCTTTTCGTATATAAGTACTTCTGGCCTGACTAGTGACAAAGGAGTTCTGAAAAATCAAGCAGGGGAGCTTGTCCTCACAACTGTTGTAGTCCTAAGAGTTTGGATATCCTTCTGAGGGAAAACTAGCTGTACTGTTGGGTTGTCTCGTCAATTTGAACAAGTACCCATCCATGGGTCATTTGGGATATTCCCCAATCCCGGTCTCCTGATTCATCTAGTTGTAAAACAAACAAATTTGCTAGAGTCATAGAGATTCTAAAACCGGAAGGGACTTCCTGTAGAACACAGGCCAAATAACTTCCCCCAAATAATTCCTAGAGCAGATCTATCACAAAGAACATCCAATCTTGATTTAAAGATTGCCAGAACTGGAGAATCCACCACAACCCTGGATAAATTGTTCCACTGGTTAATTACCCTCACTGTTAAAAATGTACTCCTTATTTCCTGAAGTCTGAATTTGTCTAGCTTCAACGTCCAGCCATTGGATGACGTTATACCTTTCTCTGCTAGATTGAAGAGCCCATTATTAAATATTTGTTCCCCAGATTGATCAAGTCACCCCTTAACCATCTCTTTGCTAAATTAAATAGTTTGAGCTCCTTGAGTCTATCACTATAAGGCAGGGGTCTCAAACTCATTTTACCTTAGGGCCAGTGCCAGTCCTTAAATCCTCCCAACGGGCCAATGTCACTCATGCTGTCCAGAACACGCCCCCCAAAAACTCCGCCCCCACCTGCCTAAGGCTCTGGGACAGAGTTTGGGTGGGAGAGAGGATTGGGGTGCAGGCTCTGGGAGGGAGTTTGGGTGCAGAAGGGGTGAGAAGTTGGGATCTGGGAGGGAGTTTGGGTGGGGATGGGGGAGGGGGTCTGGGGTGCAGGCTCTGGGAGGGAGTTTCGGGTTGGGATGGGGTGTGTGGTAAGGGGAAGGGGTGCAAGCTCTGGAAGGGAGTTTGGGGGCAGAGGGGGTATGTGGGGAGGGGGTACAGGTTCTGGGAGGGAGTTTGAGGGCGGGAGGGGGTGGGGGTGCAGACTCTGGGAGGGGGTCGGGGTTGCGGTGCTTACCTGGGGCTCCAAGGTGGGACTGGCCAGGGGTCCTCCGCGCACTTCTGCCCCCAGGCACCACCCCGCAGCGTCCCATTGGCCGCAGGGGTGCTCTGGGCGGGGGTAGTGCATGGAGGCACAGCCCCGCCCCACCCCTGGCTGCAGGGAGGGCTGGCAGCCACTGGAGCAAGCAAGCAGACGCCGCTCAGCTCCGCTGCACTGCCATGGCCCCTGAGGGGGGAGCGCCCAAGGACGGCAGGTGGAGCCAAGGGAGAGACCCGACCCCAAAACCGTTGGAGCCCCACGGGCCACATTGGGGAGGCTTGCAGGCTGCAGATGGCCCGGGGGCCGGGAGTTTGAGACCCCTGCTATAAGGTATGTTTTCTAATCTTGTAATGATTCTCATTGTTCTTATCTGAACCTCTCTAATTTCTCAACATACTCATTGAGTTGTTAGTACCAGAACTGAACACAATATTCCAGCAGCAGTCACACCAGTGCCAAATAGAAAGGTAAAAATAACCTCTCTACTTCTACTCAAGATTCTTCTGTTTATGCATCCCAGGATCACATCAGCCCTTTTGACCACAGGGCCACACCAGGAGCTCATGTTCAGTTGATTATCCACCACAATCCCCAAATCTTTTTCAGAGAATTACAGCTTTGCAGGATAGAGTCCCCCCATCCTGCAGGGCCAGTGCAACCATTTAGGCAAACTAGGTGGCCGCCTAGGGCATCTGCTGGTTGGGGGCGCCTAAAAGCCCGCTCAGGCGAGGAGGTGGAGTGGAGTGGAGGTGAGCTGGGGCGGGGAGGGCCACCCGCAGCAACGGGGGGGGGGCACACAGAGGAACCACTTCCCACCTCAGCCCCCAGATCACCTCCACTCTGCCTCCTCTGCTGAGCACACAGCCCCTGCTCTAAGTCTCCTCCAATCGGCGCCGCAAACCTGGGAGGGGAGGAGAATTAGAACAGCGCCGGCGTGCTCAGCGGAGGAGGCAGAGCCGAGGTGAGCTGGGGCGGGCTCCCCAGGCAGAATTAGCTGCCACAGAGGGGGGGCTCCCTAGGCAGGGTTAGCTTTCACGGGGGAGGTCTCCCCGGGCAGGGTTAGCTGCCGCAGAGGGGGAAGTCTCCCCGGGTGGGGTTAGCTGCCGCGGAGTGTGGGAGGGGGAAGTCTCCCCAGGTGGGGTTAGCGGGGGGGGGGCGCAAGGTGGAAGTTTCACCTAGGGCCCGAAACTTCCTTGCACCGGCCCTGCTATCCTGTAGCATAGCTTATCTACTTTGATCCCAGATGTACACATTTACATTTAGCCGTATTAAAATGCATGTTGCTTGCTTGCTCCCAGTTGATCGCTCTGTGTCAGTGACCTGCCTGCGTCATTATTTACCACTCTGCCAATTTGCTCTGTGATGATTTTTCTTCCAGGTCACTGACAAAAGTGTTAAATAGCATAGGCCATGAGCCGATCCCTGTGGGACCCCACTAGAAACACACCCGCTCAATGATGATTCCCCATCTCACTGAGGAGGGTTTGTAGGAGAAGGAATGTGATCACCAGGGGGAGTTCTGACCCTTGGGCCTGCTCCTCCTCCCACTGAAGGCAAGGGATATGCAGAGTCAGATTGTGACAGCTCCCTATTGGGCAGGCTGCTTGAGGTGAGCATGCAGGTAGTCTGCCCCTCTTCCCTCCCCCAGCCTGTGTGCTACCCACTCAAGGGGTACCCTACAGGTAGGGATTGCTTCTTCAGTGCTCCCCCACAGGGACACAAGCACCACAAAGGGGACAGGGAAGGGACTGTATACGTCCCTACCACTCACTCTACACTGGCCTGTGAAGCAAGGAGGACAGGCTATGGGCAACCAGCTGCACCATACTAAAGGCAGAGGTGGGGGGGAAGCTTGTGCCAAACTGATGCACAACTCTTCTTTGAGCTCCTCATGGGGTTATGCAGGCCGAGCCACCCTTGCCTCAGGCCGGTGAGTGAATTGCATGGAATAAACCACTGCCTGCTATTGTGCAAAGCAAGTACAAGTCAGTGTAAAAGTTTAAGTGGCTGCATAAGGTGTAAAGCGGAGCAGAATCAGACACGCGGGGCCTGATTCTCACATCTCCAACCAGATCTATATAGCTGAAATTGGCCCCAGATTGTTTACTATACTGTAGTGCAGGAAAGAAAATAATCTTAAATTATTGACAAGATAAAAATCTGGTTTAGTATCTGGAAGGAGATCATTTTCACAGAAAGTGGCCATTTAATAACCATTTATCTGAACAATTCAGGAATAAGGCTACTTATGTCTGGCGGAGCCTACGCTGAGTTAAAAGCATAAGTAAATATTTCTGATCAATGTAGCATTTAAAAGGACACCTTCAGATTTGCTCTGGGTGCGAAGGAGCGAGAGTCCCAGACTACAATTCACAAGAAGTGAGAGTGGCAAATTCGATTATTCTTTGTTGTAGTATGGTAGCACCTACAGCTCCCAACACACACGCACACTCTGAACAGCTTGGACAGGAATGTTGGCAAGCTCACTGCTGACCAAGAGCTACCAGCAGTGCCAGAAGCCTATGGTCTGATGATAGTGCACTTTAGAACTGGACTAGGCAACTCAAGTGATTACTCATTTCTTTTCAAACAGTTTGAAGTTTCCATTGCCAGGGATTTTCTGTCAGTTCAGGAAGGGAGGAGAAATGCTGGATTGATATTGGCCTAGGGCCAGACTGTCCCTATGTCTCCTCCGCATGTTTTGAAAAGTCGATCCCATTAACTTTCCTATCCTTAGCTCTGTCTGTGGGGTAGGGGAACATTGCTCTTGTTAGCATAGAGACCTCCTCAAAGAGCTGGCAAAGTCACTATCTGTGTCTCATGGCTCCAGTCACTGAGCTGCTTCCTTTACTCATTTTAGCAGCTGTATCTCAGAGGCAGAGAAAAAGGGGAGGAGGACAAACATATAAAGAGCTCCACCCTGCAGCAGGCTAAGCACCCATTGGTTTCAGTTCTCAGCACCTCACAGGACTGGGCCCTATCATCTTCCTCCTTTTGGCATTGAACTTTTCTTGGCAAAAGATGAGTGAATTGACTGGCTTTCAACAAGTTTTATGAAGCAAGACGAGAGCATGCCAGCACAGACAGCATATTAAATGCATTCAGCAAGGAAGCCTGTTATACTGGTTGTGTGCACGCGCGCCCATGTGCATGTGCACTGAGGGCTCTAAGGGAGCTGTTGGCTCAGAATGGTAAGCAGGAGGGAAAAGTTGCAATAAAAGCAACATGTGGCTTTTAGCTTACTGCCTTACCTCAAATGAACCTTCATTAAAGTTGCTCTAACCCTGTTGATTCCCTTTTAAAGATGATTGTCGTGCTTACCCACATGATAGAAACATCTGATTTAAAGATTAGGGAATTTAAGGAATCATTCATATGTTTGTGGCTATTTTGCTCAAGGGTGAGTGTCCTTTTTGACCATGTCTTCAGTGTTTGGGCATGCACACTCACCTAGTCACCTGCTCTGCCAAGCAGCTGACAGAGCCATATGGACAGATGGAATGCAACAAGAACAACAAACAGGGGTCTAGTGACTTACAAGGGAATAATTCCACCAAAAGATCTGGTGACATCACAAACCAGAGCAGAGCTGGAGACTTGCTGAAGCAGAATTCATTCTCTGTAACATGCTTTTGGTGGGGTTTTTTAAACTATATAAATCCACTGCTGGTGTAGAACTTTTAATAAATGGTTAATTCATGTTAAACAACAGCTGTGTTAGCAGGAAATGAAACTAGTACAGAGCTTTTTGCATGCAAGGATAATGGAATTTCAGTAGAGGATCAAACTGGAACACTGCATCTGAACTTTTGATCCAGGTCCAGTGCTGAACTTCACCACTCAAGTCCACATCCAGTGTTTGGTCACTCCAATCCAGAGTTTTAATCGTCTTTAGTCATGTGACATGATATTTCCCAGAATCCCCATGCAACAGATGTTAGAGAGTTCAAAAATGGACAGTCACAGTCCATTGCTGTAATGTCATTTTAGGGCCCTGATCCTGCAGGATACTGAGCATCTCCCAACAGCTCCTGGTTCCCATAGACACTAGTGGGAGCTGAAGGTGCTCAATATCTCACAGGATTGAGCTGATTATCATGGGCTAAATCAGAATGATCATTTTCTGCTATATACATATACACACACACACACATTATATATATACACACACTGATTAACTTCTGGCCCATAGAATCTCTAAAGATCCTTAGCTGGAGTCAATCACTGTAGCTCCACAGAATACAACAGGGGAGATTCTATACTGTCTCAGAAGTGGAGCACAGAACTCACAACCTAGGGGAGCTGGGCTAAGGTACCTTTAAGCCACTTGTGCACTCACCCAATCTAGGGCTGCTCTGTCTCCCTATAGTAACATAGGCCCCCAGATCTATCTATCTATCTAATTATAGCTGCCTATGGGCTGCTGAACTGCCCAGAATCTTCACAGTGCTGCAGAATATAGCCCTAGCCTGACATGCCCCCCTGCACCAAGCCACACCAGGGATTGGCAAGCAGCCCATCAGGGAAAGCTGCTGGCAGGCCGGGACTGTTTGTTTACCTGCAGCGTCCTCAGGTTCGGCCGATCGCAGCTCCCACTGGCTGCGGTTTGCCATTCCAGGCCAATGGGGGGCTGCGGGAAGCGGCACGGGCCGAGGGATATGCTGGCTGCGGCTTCCTGCAGCCCCCATTGGCCTAGAACGGCGAACCGCAGCCAGTGGGAGCTGTGATTGGCCGAACCTGTGGACGCTGCAGGTAAACAAACTGTCCCGGCCCATCAACGGCTTTCCCTAATGGGCCGTGTGCCAAAGGTTGCCAATCCCTGCTCTACACCATGACTTTCAATGACATATTTCAAAGGAAGACTCATGGTTGCTTTCCTCGGGTCCTGCACTGAGGGAATCGGCCCCCAGTTGGATATAGGGCTTTTAGGCCTGGATCCACAAAGGGACTTAGGTGTTGCAACACCAAGCATTGCAACATCTAACTTTTAGGCACCCAGAAAGCCACTGGAGCAACAATGGAATTCACAAAGCCCCTATGCTCCCTATACAATGAATGGGGGGAGGCACAGAATGGGATCCACAAAAACCAGCTTGCTAGGTGGGAAGCCACCTAAGCTAGCCAATGGGAGAGGCTGATGACAGGGGTTTGTGTCCATGGTGTTCAGCATGTAACTCCAGCCTGCAGGGAGGTGCCTGTCTCTACTTTCATTCCACAGCTGAGAACCCTCTGCTGGAGGCAGGTGACCAAGCCATTTCTTGCAAGAATAAGTTAACACCACACAAAATGGCCAGAGAAAGGGGGTGAAGGAGGAAGCGGAAACTGCCTCTCATGACCATTAGCCCCCTGGGTAGGGCAGTCCTGTGAGGTGGAAGACATCAATTCAATTTCCCCCACTGATTGATTAAAAGGGATATGAACTGGGAGCTGCCACACCTCAGGTACATGCCCTAGCCCTAGCCACTGGACTATAGAGTGAATCTCACTGTTTTTGGCCCAATATTTAATTATTAATCTATTTAATTGAATGGTTTCCACAAGACAGAGAGAGAGAGAGAGTGCACGACATC